>NC_081201.1:29795112-29957612 GCF_902713425.1 Acipenser ruthenus
AACACATTATTAACCAACCAGGCATGTGGTATTTTGCTTTATTACAGCAGCTTAGATTCACTCGTGTACCAGTTCTCTGTGCATGGAAACCACATTTTCACAAAATTTCACTAGTAATCTTCAAAAACAGCATGAGTACTTTACGCATAGCTAATTTGCATATCAACCCCCACCTTTCCCATTCATTTGCATGACGTTGGGTGAAAACATACATGCCAACCTATATGGTCGGGACAGTCCCGATTTCCTAGTAAATGTCCCGCGTCCCGATGCATAGGAAGAAAGTCCTGATATTTACCCATAGAAAAAAATTCATTTATTCTGCACTGTGCTCTTCATGCGGGACACATCTGCTGGTAACTGAGTCGTCATCTATAGAGCAAAGGCTGCCTAACTGTGTCGTACGGTTTCAGCCTTTGTCCACACAGAACTGAAACAGAGAAATTCATTTCACCTGTGACATGGGCCACGACTAGCAAGTGTGTAAACCATTAATACCGTTACATTATAAAAAACAGGGAAACACAAACAATGGGCACATTTCGACTTAAAAAGTATTGTTAATCATAATGAAACTCCATGAAACAAAATTAGATAAAACAATTGGTTTTGCATACTTGACATATACAATAATTTTCCTGATGTGTAAACAGTAAACCATGAGAGCCCAGTTATGTTTTATGTTTAATTACTAAAGATTTGTTAAATGCAATATTTGAATTTCACCTGAAAAAGCAAAAGTCAAAATCAGAAATAAAGAGTTTTGTGTTTTATATATTTAACAACCATTTTTTTCACAGATGCTTAATACAAGATTGGTAAATCTCATATAGATTTAAAAAGAAAATGAAATACATGATGCAGCAGCAGTCAGTGTATATGAAGCAATAGGTACAGTATGTATTACAATACATCATTAAAATAATGGAGGTCACCCAAATATTATTTGCGTCAAAACTGATTAGAATGATTTTTGTTGCTAAATATTTCCCTGCACACTGTATATAACTATTTATTTAAAGTCAATTGTGTTGCCCTTGGGCTAAAACCCATAAACACCACAATTCCAGTGTCCTCACAGCATCTTCTCACATAATTTTAAGTCCCCCTTGGATGTCCCAAAAGTGAAAGATGTGTCTGGTAAGTGAGAGAGGTCAAACATGAGCACAGATATTTATTACACCTACTGCAACCAGATGGAAGCAACTCATCCATCAGAGAAGCTGCATCCCCATCACAACAGCTCCTCATAAAGAGCCTCCTTTGTTTCAAACCAGGCAGACCACTGCTTATATTTATAAAAATTGACCTTCTGTAGCCCAAATGCACCCTTTTTTAATCATCTCTACCTATCACTCCTGAGCTATTTTTAAAGTTTACTTTCATCAATACTTGTTCAGTAGCTCTGGGAGATATTAAAAGCATACCAGGGCAAGGAAGGGCGTTTCTGACACTTGCTCCCTCATTCATCAGCTCCTCATAGGGCCGTCGGTGACAATGAAAAGATTTCACAATACCGTGCAGCAGAAACTCATTCTCCCTCTCATCCATCATGCTCAACCCAGCAGCAGTTCCACTGACCTAATCTGTAATGCCTCGGTGCTCGCTGGAGACTTCTTAAAGGCACCCTTCGTTAATGTTAGTTACCCAGACACAAGCCTATAGTGAATTTAAAGACAACACACTGTAGCTGTATTATTCCAAGGCCTTTCACGTCCAAGATCAAGAATTGAATACTGCCATTCTCGCTTGGTGCAAACAACAAAACCAAGACAGACAGTCAGGAAAAACTATCGACACATGAGATCACATAGCGTATGTTACCCAGGTGTGGGAAAAACAAAACGAACTAAATAAATAAATAAATAAATAAATAGATAAATAAATAAACAAACAAACAACTCAAACTTTTAATTTAGGGGATTGTAAACAGTTTCAGGTTGTTTCATCGACATTAAAGCATTAAGGTACAAGACAGCGTGGGTTACCGTGTATATTGTCACTGCTTGGTGCGTTGTTGGGTATGAGGCGTAGCCGAGTTCTTGTTCTGACACCATATGGTAACACAATGCACTGGTGAATGTTAGTTAACAAAGTAGACTACTGAGGGGGAAGCAGTCTGACCCAGGTCAAGCTATTACAGCTAGATATTCCCCAAACCCCACTGCTGTGCTGTGCCAGTGCTCCCTTATCTCTAACTGTCCTGGTCATTCACTAGCTCAAGCTGTCTGAGCTTTTTACTAACTGTCCACTTGTATGCATATGGCTCTCCCTAAGAACGAGTTGTAAAGCTGCCACTTATACATTGTGTAGGCATCTAGTGGTACCATACTGATGTACCGCTACAGTCTTTTAATGTGGGATGGGGTAATCCAGGTCACATCTATTATAGATGGGACTCGTAAAGTTTGTACGAGACACAGGGCTAATTGTCTTTGCTTTCTGAATGGCTTATAAAGAGTGAATAAATGCTTATTTTAAAAATGTGGCACAACTACATGTTTATCTTATTTTTGTTACATTTCTGCCATTCCAGTCATCTGGTATTATAATACATTTTTCAATCATCTTTTTGATTTCTTGGATATTGGGCATTAGTCTGTGGCTTTAAATACCTATTGGTAGTTGTAATAGTAAAAGTAAAAACTGGCTTTTGTATTGCTTACAGTACATAAAACAGCTTATGTTCAGCACAAAACTCCTCTAGTTGTGAAGGAGTGCTGCCCCACATCCCCATGCTCTCCCACATCAATGCATCATATTTAAAAAAAGAGACATAGCAAGGTAAACGTTGTAAAGAACAGGTAATGTTGATTTATCAAACAAAGACAGTTTTCCATTTTTTTTCAGTTGAATGTTAATAAGTAAATGTGGCCGCTTCAGTAGTCTGGTTATACATGCAAAAGGGAGACGCGATATGGCCAGCGCCATGCCCTGACTGCAGCCAATCACACTGATTTGTTTGCGTCAGTTACCCATTTACAGATAGAAACAATAAAAAAAAATGCCTGAGGCTCCACACCTCCCACATTTCAGTACAAAATCACACCAGAGGAAATATAACCAAAAGGATAAGAATTCAAGATAACAACAACAACAACTGCGAAAAAATGTCTCACGGTAAAAAGTAAATAGTAAAAGCAACATTTTGCATCCCTGTTGTGATGGCAAACAAACCTGTAGGCAAGATTCTAAGAGCTTACCAATATACCACTACATTTATTAGCACACATCAAATCTCATCCAAGGAAATTGGTACATACACTCTTTCTGATGTTCGTAGGTTCACCTCCAAAAAGGCCCATTTGATTCAAGAACATCTTTAATGTATATTATCAGTGACTGAAAGAGTTTTTTTATATGGTTTGTGACAATTTAACAAGTCCTGCTGACAAATTAAGTGGTTGTGTTGACAACTTAACTGCACTGCCAATCAATATTTCCAATTACTTCCATTGTCATTCAGGAAAAAAATACCATGCAGGGTCAAATGATGGCAAGATCTGGGACAAAAATATATTAACAAACAAAAAGCTATAAATATGTTTGAATGTAATAAAAAATAGTTCACCTTGCATACATCTTAGGCAATTTTGTTACATACATGTCACGAAAAAATAGATTTGTCCTTGTGTATTTTATAAACAAAAGTCAGACATCAATATGATGAATGAATCCAGTGATACATTTCTCACCTTACTGTTGCAGTCATCTAACAGCATGCTTCTAGACTAGAAACCAGATCCAACCAACAGCATTACCTCTAAGTTTAACAGAAGCTGTCAAGGACAAGTTTTGACTTACAATACAGAGAATATAATGTCCAAACAGGTTCATAAAGAGGATGAATGACTAATCAGCAGTAGGAATATATTATTTACTGCTTCCTTAGTCACTGTCTGTTTCTACACCATTCACATAATAAGAGAATATAATTAGTAACATATTTAATTTAGCTTCAAAAAAGTGTTATGTTAAAAGCAAATCCAAACAACTGAAATTTTATTATGCAAGCCTTTATTGTTTTTTCTACAAACAAATGTTATCAGGTGACACATTTTTTTTTATCTGACTGACATCAAGTTTAAATAATAAATTAATATAAAACAGCTATGTTTTCACTGTGCATATTACTTGTGCATAAAGGTACATGTTAAATTGTTATCCGAACTAAACTTAATCCAGGTCGATGCCCACACAGTTAATCAATCCAATACTGACTCAAATTGCCGCACTTACTGTAAAAATACTGGACTTCTAATGTTTCCTTCATGTTTGGCTGTTCCTCAAGGAAGCATAACAATATGAGTAGCATTTTGCTTCTATTAGAGTATACATTTGGTAAACCTCATAATCCACACTATCAGTCTGCTAAGCGTCTTTTTTCTCCTGTCCGGAGGGTGAAGTCAGTTTGGCAATATTTCTGAAATTGCAGCTTAAAAAGGTACATAAAAAAAGAACACTGAACCCACAAAGTATATCCTATTACTTGTGCTGCTTGAAATCCTCAGATTCCACATAGTTCTGTTAAACATCAGCAATTATCTTGCTGTCAAAGCTAAAGGTAACAAATTTCCCCATATCCTGCAAAGCAGTATCATCAACCGGACACAAGCATCATCTGACGGGAACTAAATCACTGCGTCAGCCAAGAGTTCTGAAAGACAAATGCACTGCCTTGAAAAATCCAGGCCTATCACTCTTGCCAGAAAAAAAGATGAGGCTGTCCCAGTTGACCTTACTTTTCTTTTTGAAAAGAGATTAAATGTTGCAGATTCTGTAAGTACAGTGCATTTCCAAAATATGAAAATTATTAATGGACTTTACAGAAGGTTGTTTAATCTCCTGCCAACGTGCAGTCATCATTTTATCCCAAGTCTGTCTTTGTTACTGATGGACATAAAAGGAAGGAACTACACATTATCCACACTATAATCAGAACCAACAATGCAAGAACAATGTACCTCTGCCTATCAAATGGATAACACATTAGCAATAGCTTTTCATTTATAATGAAGACTGTAACAAAAGATAGCACAACAGGTCCTTATACTTAACAATAGCATTCATGTGATGATATGCTGCATAAGAGATATCAGCTGTTAACCTGCATAATAACAAAGCAGTATATTATCATTGTGTGAGTGTAACTGAGCAACAATATATACACATTTTAAATGGTAAAACTGGTAATACCACTTCTTTATAAACCACATGACAATTAACATTTCTGCTAGCCTTATAATGCAGTGCTGATGTACTGAAAATGAAACACAGTGAAATTCAGTTTTTAAAAGGACAACATTGGCAATATGTGGAGAACTCTTTCCAAGTCACCAATTTCTTCTACATGGGTATACAAAATAAAAATGTGGTAGAATAAAGTCACATTTAAAGAATGTGAATTACATTTTTTTTTAAAGTATTTTTATTCCTTAACTTGACTTAGATTGTATTTTAACAAAGTTAACCTAATTAATGCGCAAGAGTAAGAATTAATAATTTGCGCTGTAATTAAAAATGCACCGAGAAAAGAATGTGAGGGAGCGAATTCATCAAAGTTTATGAGCTCTAGTAAAAATGACTTGACCTTTTCTCCTTGTCAAACAAATTTATACAATGATATGGGAGTATGTCATTGCTAAAAAAAAAAAAAAGCTGCTGTGTTATTAAGAACTACATTTAAAAGTATTAATGGAAAGTAATCTTTCCATTTTACAATAAGGTACATGTCACATTAAAATATTTTATTTGATAATGTTGTCACTGTCACCAGCATCAGTGGGTGCTATGTAAAGCAGGGTGCTCCATCTGCCAGTAGACTGTCACACCCAATAGGGTATCTAAGAAATAGCTGTCTGACTGTATCTGAGACCATCGTGTTAAACTACAAGCTTATGCTGGAATCAAGGTCATATTATGGGCAAGGTTGATGATATGTTGCTTCACTTAATACACAGATACATGACAAAAGTAAGTAGATACCCATCATATTGACCACACTAAACAGCAGCATCTCTTAATACCATCGCCCTTTAAACTTTACATGAATCCCACCATTGACCACTTCCTCTGCCCAGGCAATTTCCTTTAATTATATTTTTTAAACATAAATTTCAAATTCAAAACGAGTCCACAAGGGGGAAAAGAATTAGAACCTCAATAGTATTTTTTAAAACATAAAAAAAAAACTTAAAATAAATAATGAACTTCAGTTTGAATGTTCTGCAAATCATTTTAACAGAAATTAGCTTAGTATGATCTAAAAAGCCAAACTGCAAACAATTCTTAATATAGGTGAGCATAGTGGGTGCTTCATGCAGAGTACTAGTTTTACTAAAGTAATTGGTCCTATTGAAGCTACACAGGCTCAGCAGCACATAGTTTTTCTTTTCTTTTTCTTTTGCCTCTGGGCAAAAGCAGGATCAATATTTGTTAGGATTGCATCTTGTTCCAACAATGTAAGATTTACAATACTTGCTAGGATTTACACTTTGTCTTCACGTAACTCATCAGCAGAACCCAATTACTAACCCCAGACAAACAACATTAACATGAGCCCCTATGCTTCTTTATTGCCCTTCATCTGAGTCTCATTTCAGGCTCTTCAGGCAGTGCCACTATAACAGACACTACACTTAAAAGTGTGCTTGGAGGAACACATTTTCAGTCTTTCATTACTCGTACCTTGATTTACTTCATATCATCTTGCCGCTATAGACAAAGATAACACACTGTAAATTACAGCCATCCTGTCTTCTTGTTTCAGCAGTGGGGGGAAGGCAAGGGGTAACAGTTACAGTGTTCAGTTTGCAGCCAAATACTCAGCACAGAAGTATCACACATATCACTATGGTACTTGCCCCAGTGGGGCCATAGGTGGAACTCCATATTATTATTTTGTTTGTAACGCCTGTGTACATGTTTGTATACCTAAAAAGATTCTTGTAATTTCTGTAAACCAATGTGGCTAAAGACATTACAACAGTGACTATAAATGGATACAAATTCAGACCAGGAAATACTGATAGACATAAACATAATTGCGGAGCTATGTATGTTAATTTGTTCTCATTGATAATTAAACATTTGGTATTCATTCAACATTATTAATCTAAGCTTTTGCAGTAAGAAATATAGCTCTATATTGTCTTTAACAGTCTTAATTGAACTTCTGTTTTTAAGGACATAATGCAATGTTACTGTTACAAAATGAAAAACAAACAACATAAGTAATGGAAATATGCCCCATAGTAATAAAACCAACCTGTTTCTGTTAGTATATTCACCTGGAATCTACAATAAGGCTTTTAGAAAACTGTCACTGCAAAGAAACTGCTGGGTAGGCTGTGGGAGCCCCCCTTTCATGTCCTATAATTTACTCCATCTTCCATTCTATTCCAGTGGCTGATAACTAAGAACATTAGTTTTATGCGACTTGCCAAGCTCAAATGAAAAGAGAGCTAACTTTAATGACACTGCAATTAATCGCCCCAATAGACAGACAGCTAAAAGACAAGATATTGACTTCATTAAGGATAATGTATTATGTCATTAAGTCGGTAGGGTCACCTTGTGTATCATATAAGCTTGCTAATATATTGGCATTTTCCTCAAATAAGATAAATTCAGATATGAGTGATAAAGCTGATTAGAAAATGCTTCATCCAAAGAGGCTAGCCTCCCCGAGAGCCTGCCTGCAGTTCTGGTTTAACAAGGAGTTCCAGAACCCATTATAGATCATGGCTTATCAAGGAGGAGATTGATTTGCACGGGTCTTTTAATCGTTATTGTTTTATTTTAATCTATGAAAAGGCATCTATCCATTGAAACGATTTTATGCTTGGTAGAATGATATGCACCTCAGTCCAGTCATTCTTTTTTAATTGTCTTGTGTAACTTTGAACTAATTTATGGAAACGGTACACTATTCTTTATTAGTGGTTAAGTGACACTATGGGTACATTATTTATCATTTATAGGAGGAAAATACCTAAACCTCAATTCATTTGTCCTAATTCCTGAAGGCATACTGAATTTAAAGGAGTGATAACAAAATCCATTCTCCTATTCTTACCAGTATTTTTATTTTATTTCAGATTAAAACTTCTGATTCTTAATACCGAATCACTTGTTTGATGACAACTAGAGTCCAGAACTTTGGAGTAGTTTAAATTATTATTTTATAGACAGAAATCCAGAAAAATACTTTAATCCTGACCCTGCATATAAACTACTCTAAGTGTATTTATTTGATACTATATAACCGTAATTATTATTATTATTATTGTATTTATTTAGTCATCATTATTATTATTATTATTATTATTATTATTATTATTATTATTATTATAGCATTTTAAATAGTGTTTTTTTTGTCATGGGGTGTTATTTAAATATAACAGAAAACACTAAACAACAGGTATGAAAATTATAGCAGTGACAATTAGATGTGACAGGAAATTGTATAATGAATATCTGAATAAACACTAAGCATTCAGACAGCATGATATGTTTTTTTTTTTTTTTTAACATAAATTCTTGTGGGCGTAGTTCTAAGAGGTGAGGATACACTACTAATTTATTATTTTCAAAGGGGTTACAAGTATTATACTCCTTAAAGTAATTTGTCACCATGTGAAATAACACAATAATGCCCCTGAACACAAGCTAGCTGTGAATGAGCTAATGGTCAGTTTGCCCTTAACATTCAGATGATTTTCAACTGAGAATCTATAAAGAAAGGTAGCTGCATTCCTTAGGGATCTCAAACTAAATAAATATTACGTATGGTTGTTCCCAACCTGCCCCCCCTTCTTTTCCAATATTTCCATTAGGAGTGTCCAAATACAAGTTCAGGCACATTTTCCCTGTGACCTTGGTATTTCTTTTTGGGCTAAGATTATTGGCATTTTTTCTTCTGCTGGCACCTCTTCTCATTTGTCATGATTATTGCTAAATTTTTCAACTGCCATTCACGAGTATAGATCAATGGTTGTCGACTTCCCCTTTGTCATATTGGCAATGCAAACAGCCTTTCCTTTCTAAATGAGGCCTCCTCTCTTTCCATCCATTAAAAAAGCCTGTCTTTCCAAGCAGTCAATCCTTTGTTAGGTCAGTCCATTTATCATTCTTCCAATCAGAACCTGACATACTTATTCAGCCAGGTCTAGCACCGCAGAGTCATTGTTCATTTTACTCTTCTTATTATTAGGGGATTTCTTCTCTCCTCCTTTTTTTTTTAATTTACGCACATTTGTTTCTGCCATCGGGTCAGCAATACATTTTTAGTATTCCTGCACTTCCTAATTCAAGAGAAACAGCATGTTCAAAGTGAAGAAGACATAATAAATCTGACAAGGGTACAGACTTCTAATATCTCAAAAGTATATCTGACACTGACCTTGAAAAATTACTGAAATCCGAGACGTCTCGTGAGTTGGAGGCACTTGACTGTCTCGTGCCTCACAACACCCCGAGGCATCCATATATTCAACATATACGGACACCGTGTCGGGTATTACAGCATACATATACACATACATACATTATATATATATATATATATATATATATATTATATATATATATATATATATATATATATGGTTGCCATAGTTGAGGTTGCAATGTTCTTTCCATTATAAACCCCTATTTGTGCCGCTCCAAAAGTGGGGTTAAGTTCAATCAATCTGACAATCTGACTGCCATTTGTGTTATTCTGTCCTGTAGTTTTTGAGATACAGCACTTTTAAAAAAACGGGTGGTTTTTCGTGTGAGTTTGGTGCCGGGAGAGCGTTTTTTATTCTTCACCTGTAGGCAAAAAACTCTTGTCTAGACCTTCCCTTGTATTCACACCACTCACATCCTGTTCACAGGAGGTTTAACAATGTGTATTTCAATATAAAAAAGTACTTTTCAAAACGAATGCTACACATGCGTAGTTGTACAATTTGGTAACCGTTTTTGTGTAGTTCTGACTGGAGCGGTAACAATACAATCATTTAGGAACGCTATCCAGGAACTACATCTCCCAGAATGCACACCGAACGGCTGATCATAGCTAACATTTCAAGCTTTTCACAAGCGTAACAAAGCATCATATTATACTGTACAGAGTAAGTAAATAAATAACAAAAAACGTGTCAGATCAGTGATAGAAGGTGAACGAGTATTTAAAACCTACATGTACACTTCGGCTGAGATATATATATAATTATATATATAATTGTCACATAACAGGTTTAAACTGAAACTGTATGAGAAGCATCAACAGCAATAAAAAGGAATGCATTTTAGGGAGCTTCATTTTAAGGTTTTAAATGTAAATCTGCTTCCAAATCTCATATGTGTGGGTAGAGTTGGTGCAGTTATGGATCTGGTTTACCTTGTAAATATATGTACCAAAGGAATGGGCATCACCCGCACTGCTGATTTGGGTATTTTAACCCTCACAAAAATCTCCTGTGTGGAAATGTTCTATCAGAAGTGCAAAGAGGCAGAATACCATTAGTTCCTTTTGAAAGCAGAGATACTCGACCATAAAGAAAAATGTCTAAAAGAAGGGTGTTTAAAATGGAGAGCCCTAATAAAGTTAAATGCATGTGAGTTGAAATGTCAGCCTCTCGTGAACATTAAACTCACATCCATTTGTGCTCACAGGATGGTACAAATCACATATAGAGCATTTCCATTCCTCATCTCCATGAACCTACTGGTTTTGTTGTGGCTGAAGCAGACTGTTTGTGTTACAATGGGAGATGCTAGCAAACAACAGAGAAAACAGTTCATTCCATCTTAGCTACAGAGAGACCCTCAAATCAAGGGTGACACCTCCATTTGTGGCCTTTTCAGCTGCAATCAATCAATTGTATTTATGTTTGATGTGGCAAAATGTCAACAGAAGTAAGTAAACACTGAGTACAGCCAGAGGAACAAACCTTCTGAAAGTCCATTTTAAACAAAAATACCATTCTAATCCTAGACTTGCAATGCATAGACTGCCAGTTAGAAATAAAACTGTAGGTATCAACATCCCTACTTAACATTATATGTCAAAACATGTTCTTCATAAACAGTGTAAAATTATACAGATAAATCAAATAGGCTTTTTTTTTTTTTTCAAAACAGTAGTTAAACCTACAATTTACAGTAAGTCATTATTTTTCTTGAATTCATAATGACTTCTGAACATGGTGTAACCAATAACAATTCTGAGAACATTTAAGCATAGTCTCAGCTTGGGTCTGGGTTGAGTACACCATAAACCATATACCATAAACATAAAACACCCCTAGAGCACTCCAAGTCAGTAAATGAAACTGCAGTGTCTGTTGCCTGGAGTTAAGGCCAAGCTTCAACAGAAAAGGCCTCCACATTATTCCTTGAACACTTAGTATTCATCACGTTCCTATAGACTTTTCGGAAATTAAAATATAAGCCTATATATATATATATATATATATATATATATATATATATATATATATATATATATATATATAATTTCAAAATAATAGATCTTAAAAGGATAAAATACCCATTTGTAAAGAAATTCATTGGGATGACCCTGAACAAGTTTTCACCAAATTCTGCCACAGATTTGCAGCCTTAATCTCTATTTTAAAATGATAACCTTAACAAATGTAGCCCTAATTAATAGAATTGCCTGTTCCTCTGCCCTACACAATTTTCTTCAATACCTTTCCCTGTCCAGGCCTTACCACTGAATTTCCTGGTTTTACTGTCTCTACCTTTCTGCCATGTTCCTTTCCTCTTTCAGCATGGCTGAGCAAGGCTGACAGGCGGATTCCTTTGCTTTTCAGCGTATTAAAGCCACTTTCCCGCTCTGACAGCCTGTTCTATTCTGCCACCTTATAGCTCCGGCTTCACACTTCTCTGGGCAGCCCCTGCTTCTTGACAGACCACTGTCACTTCCCATCATCCTCTCTGTATATCCTGCTCTCGCCCCTTCAGCACGCATCCCGACTTTCCAACCAGTGCAATTATTTTTTTTGACAAGCCATCCATCAGCTTTAACTTTAAAAGCACTTTCGCTGATATCCATTGTTAAACCTCTTGCTTTTTTATGGAGCTTGCATGAGAGAATATGATATCAGACATTCAAACTACCAAACCATGTAAATTTACTTTGTTCTCGGCTATGTTTCCAATTTCACGTCCAATTTTTCGGTACATTATGCGTAGTTGTTGTGCCTAATATGATGTTGTCAAATCCCATTAAAGTTCACTGCATTGCACAGCTTTAAAAACAGGTTACAATTTGTATTCTATAAAGAAAGGAAGGAGTGTAGTCTGAAGTCAAGCTGAATCTTATTAAAATTATCTGTTCAATTGTTACATTTCTGGATGGAGTAATTTAGATGCATTAGCAGAGACACATATGAAAATGTCAGCATGCCAACTAATGACAACGAAAGCAATAGGAATATATCTGTGAAACTCAATAAAGCTACTTTGCTGGTGACATAAATGTGATGATAATCTAAAGAAATGAATAAGGAACCATCCAGTTTCAATAGGAATTTTCATTTCTATTAAATCACTTTGGGGCATTTCCACTTGGCCTACATCTTGGTCCTCAAGTGCAATGAGGGCATGTCAACAATGTATCTTCGGATCACACACTTGTCTGGTACACTGAAATTATAAAAATTACAGAGAAGTAATCACATGTGTATATTATAAGACCAAATAAAAGCACTGTCTTTTGGGTCACGCACCAATTTAATGTTAAACATTAAGCATACATGGGATTCATACTAGCCACTGTTGTGTGACATTCCATACTATAAATGATAAATAGATTACAAACTGAAATTAAGGGTCCTCTTTTCATCAGGCCTTGGTAACTTCAGCCTGTTCTAAAGTTTAACTATACAAAGTTATAAGTTATTACTAAAAATATCACAACCCGATTTCCAGTAGTATCTGAATATAATTTGTGCTTTCCCTCAGCACAGAAGCAAACCGGCCAGCTTTCAAAATACAGTAAGTTATTATATTGACATGATATACTAGGTCTGTTACATAATAGTTCATAAGGTGTTGCTAGACATGGGAGTTTGTTTATGTTTTAAGGCTTCATATGAAAAAAGAATCAGCATGCTAATTATCAACAGAAAATATGTTATATATATATATATATATATATAAAACATGTTTTTAAAACCCTCATCATTGGAGCAAAAATAGATTGAACTATTGCCCTCACATCCGCCATACATACACCACCGGGCAATAGTCTGTCATGTGATTGGTTCACATCACTGTCAGTCCTGCCCCTTTTCAAAGGAACGCCCTTCTCCCCTACACTCACAAGAGAAAATGGCACCGATTGTGTGATTTAACAGAAAATTAATTACAAAACATACTACAAATGAAAGATGCTCCAAACACCAAAATGGTGATTAAAACATCACTGCCACTGTTTTCTGACTTGATGATGTAAACAAATGATGACTGGGATATAAACTGTATTATGCAGTAGTCAGCAAACTGCACAGAGCTGGACGCCAAAAAAACTTTTACAACTACTGTATGCAGTATGAACTTCAAAAACATTTTCTGTTATTTATTTATGTTATTTATTTATGTTATGTATTTATTTATTTACTTATGCTGTATCAGCTATGTTTAAACACAATATATTAGTCAATATTTATTTGTGTATGCTGTATCAGCTTGTGAACAGACTGGCTGGTGGTGACGTCAGACCCGGAAGAGACAGGACACAGTTTGGTGAGTGAATATGCTATTGCGCCGGTTTGGAAGGGTTGTGGGCAATTCACTGACACACACGGGAGACAGAAGGTTTAATTGATAACACCACACTGGTGCCCAGTTTTATTATTATTTATATATTTTCTGCCGCCCGCAGAGGGCGCTGTTGTCAGTGGCCTGAATACCGGCAACAGTAAACAGGACCACAGAAATACCAATACTGGTAAATAGTTAATACTGGTAAATAGTTAATACTGGTAAATAGTTAATACTGGCGCACTCACAGGTGCTCTGAAATAATAAATAACAAAAGGCGAAAGAAAAGGGAAAATAAAACACAATAATAAAACTACAAAATAAAGGTGCCACTTACGCAGTGCCCCCACTGCTGCTAAGCCGGTTAGCTCGGGTCGCCGTTCTATGCTGTTATGCACTATACACTGGGGTGGCCAAGGTTCCCCTTCTATTCATACACGTTCCCTCGGATATGTAACAATTTATTTTGTATATTATTTTCTATCTCAAGGCTGGCTGTCTTCCTCAACCGTGCTTGCCTATTTTGGTCACTCGCTCCAACCACTGGTGTTCCTGCCTGGTCTATGTTTACACTGGCCTTCTCAGCCAGCGTCTCTGTGTATTCCCAATCACGGCCACCTGAATGGATAACAAGGCGCAGTACTTATGAGCCGAACAATCCCCCAAGACCAGCCTCTCAGCCACTCAGAGAGAGGGAAAGCCAACACACCCTCTTCCCCATCTCAACGTGTCACTGCCATGACTGACAGGTGAATCTATGAGGCTGCTGCCCCCTTCCTGCAGTACCCTGCATGTGCCAGACAGTCAACACAGACCTCCCCTGTTAACGCCGGTTTATTATAAACAAACAAAACAGTGTACAAAACAAAAGGTACGTTGGCCAAAAGAAACAGACAAACAAACACTGACTTATAACAAGTAGCGAGCTGGTGTAGAACCAGCACGCGTAGCAATTGTTAATTTTATATTTATATTTCCTACTCTCTCCCGTTCTCTGAACACCCAACCCCGTGTGCGTGAAAAACTGACTCTTTTATGCAGCTGTACCGAGACTCGATTGCTAATCAATCATTCAAATGAATCTCAGCACAGTCTGCACATGAACTACTTTGTGAAATCCCTGTGCCCAAACACTAATACACATTTTATCTGCATGTGAAGTGATTGCGCAATCTCCGTGCCTAAATACAACTATACATTTTAAATCACCTCTGCTACATGCTCCATTTATATCCCACATATATACACCAACAATAGCATACCACATACAACATAAAACACAAAGACTACACACAGGGGCGGGGCACCCCACCACACAGCTATATTTAAACAAATATATAAAGTCGTATTTACTATCCAGCCTTGCCTTGCTTATTTTCTTGACTGATTCATATATTAAATATGTACTGCAGACTCGGCCATTGTGGAAAATAAAATGCCCCTTGGAAAGACTATTGTTACCTCCAGGGTGCAATGCCCCCTGTCAGTAACAATAGTCTTCCCTCCGGTCAATAATTTTCCACTATAGCCCTCCTCTCCAGTCCATATTTACTGTATATATATATATATATATATATATATATATATATATATATATATATATATATATATAGTCACTGGTATATACCGGAATGTATGTCTCTGGGGGATTTTTTTCATTGTAGGCTAGACTACTTAAAAGTCAGACAATTCCTCCCTAGGTAAAATATATAAGGACTATAACATTTGGCAGGTGTTTCTTTGACATAACTAACTGACAAGGTCTGCAATTCTATTAGAACAATTCCAATTACTGTTACAATGGTGATTAGACCTGCTATTGTCCCTTTATAACCCTACATTGACAAATGTTGTTTCCAGGCAAAAACACTGTTTTAAAAAAATATTATTTTTCCTTAAATATGCCCCAAACATTGGTTTCTGACTCCTCTATCAAATAAAAAACAAAGACAATATAATGTATCCTGAAGCAATGTTTGTCAATATAGTGTTAAATACGTCATCTAATGCTACTTTCATAATCCCATGGGGCCTGTAAGAAACTAAAATATTCAAATAAGGTAACTGCAGTCCAAACATGTCTTGACAGAGCAAAAATATATAGACACATAGACTTTGTTATTACATAGATATTTTCTTTCCGTTAGTCAAATACACACAATTTTTCTAATTGAACTCTTTAATGTATTATTTTTAATAGTATAAAACGTGGCATCTTTGACCATTTCTTGAAAAAGAAAGATAAATAACTCCCTTAAAATCTTTGTCTTCTTAGCTTATACATACTAGGGAAAATAATCAAGACAAACTGTTGGATATTAACTATAGCAAGGGTTATTGTATTTCCATGGCAACTATTGCCACAACATTGGAAACAGAAGTAGAATCATAGTGGGGTCAACAAGTCTCCTGACACTTAAAACTTAAAAGGGTAGTATATCCCAATAGCACATGATTTGTTTTCAATATCCCTAAGGCTAAATTAAATGTGATTTGGATTGAATCTCAGGCAGAAAAGCCCCCTTTAATGCACTTGGATGTTCATCCTTTTCTAGAAACAATACGATTTTGGTCCAAACAGTTTCTAATAAACAGAGGTTCACCTTAGAGGGTTTTGGTTTTATTTCCACTCAATTGAAATGTCTACAAAGCCAGGTTCAAAATACATAAAAGATTCCCTCCAAGATGCTAACATTAAAAAAAAAGTTGAAATCATGGCCAGCATCAAGGGGAGAACCCTTACTGGTTAGCAGAGACAGTTCCTCATGCAGAATGTCCTGACGTCTTCTTTGAAACTTAAAGTGAATTGTGGGACAAATCCAAAACTTATTGCAAGTCATGCTGTCTGCTTGTAATTCAATTCAGCAAAGTGGTATTTCAAGTCACGGGAGGGGACTGAGATCATCTGCACATTTCTTTGCTTGTTTTTGAGTAACTCAGAATCAAATAAATCATCTGCAAGTGCACAGTTGGACAGATCTCTTAAACGCTACATTTTTCCAAGCAGTTGTGCATCCACTGGAAGCCACACCGCTGCACTAGAACGTTCAGACATGTTCCAAAAACCTTTGATAGAGACGTAGAATATGTGTGACTAAAGTGTTCAGGATGTACACATTGACACAAAAACAGACACAGAATGCAACACAAGGTGCAAGAAAAACAAATTAGTAAATATAACTGCTATTCATGAAAACAAGAAGAAAGTTCATTTTTTAATAAACAGTGGGTGAGATTGATTCATGTATAAAAGTGAAACAAAGCCACAGTGACCATCTCAATAACACGAACAGCTGCCAAATATTCATTTAGCTGAATGAGTTTAGAAAACTTTGAACAGATTGCTTTCACAAGGCTGCTTTCAACAAAAGGAAACATAATTAACGAGCTAATATCAGCATGTGTCTGGCTAAGTTAATGAATATCAAATTACACAGAAACGAGTATAAATCATCATTATCATGAATTTTAATTGAACTTGCAATTAAACATGACAAATGCTACGTACACAAAATCTTTAATTTATACTTTCAAATAAGGAATAATTTATCCTTTTTTTGTATTTCATAGCTACTTTCACATTATGTGTACTCCTAATTAACAAGGACAGACATGCATTAAAAAACAGTGGTTAATTTATTTTGTTTACAGCAGGGTGCCTTCTTTTTAAAATATATTTTCAGGCTTAGAATAGTACACATTAGGTCTTAACGACCTCTAGTTTATTTTTATTTTTTTCATACTAGCTGTACAAAACTGGGAATTGTTTTGGAAATAAAAATATTTTTGAATTCAGAGTTTCACTGCTGATGTTTTGTTTTTAGTGTTTAAACTAAACCCATGTACAGTGGAGATAATAAAATGGTGGGCATTATAATGGATTCCCATCATTCAAAACCAAACTCACTGTTTCACCAATATCCAAATCACAGGTTTATTGCTGCATCAACTTTACAAGACAGATTGGTGTTTATAGACATTAAAGTGAATTAAAAAAGGATAATATTGGTTTTTATCCTTAAAACAATTATAATGAATATAACATTGATTAGCAAGACTATTTGATTTTTATTGCGACCAATAACCTGTAGCTATATGTTAGAGCAAGATGTCAATGATACTGGTAGACTGTTGGTACCTGCCAAGCTTCATTGCTCTACGGTGCTTATATTTTCCACAGCATATAGACCTGATCAAGTGACCACAGCAGCACAGCTCAATGTGAATGTCACTTGGAATGGAATGCAAGAGCAAGACTCCAAAATAGTCACATAACTGCAAAATGGCAGCCATATCAAAGTCAGTCATTCATATAGTTTCTTGATTATGATGTGTACAACCAATCTTTTGCATTGTTTAACCCCCAGAAACCATAAAACCACCTACTCACAGTATAGCAGAGATCAAACTGCTGGTAAGTTCACGTAAGGTATTATTTAATCATATAAAAATGAACTCTTGTTTCTCAAATTAGTTATGACACACAAGTCCAGTAGCAGATTTTCAACACATAAGTCAACCTCCCACCTAGGGGAAACTTAACTATCCCAGGGAATGCATTTTGCATATGCTTTACATATCAATAAGACATTTTAATATTTTTGTTTTGCATTCGTCTAAGCATTATGTGTGGCTGGAACAGATACAAGTCACATTTTGGGTAAAATAAATAGTGCTGTTTGAAAAGACTCAAGTATCAATTTGAATGGCTTGCTGTCCTCCTTTGGCCTGCAATGAAAATGGGAATCAGACACGCTTTATCATGCCTTGCTGCTGGCTTAAAAATCCCAGTTAAACCTTAGTCTCAAATTATCAACATACTCTGGAGAGATGAGCTTTTCCTCACTTACAACTTGTCACAAGTAATCGAACTTTCAAGTCTCCATCTCAGAAAGAGACTCTTGGAGTCACACGGGTCACAAAAATTAACTGCCATCAGTCTTTCCCGAAAACTAAGCCCATCCATCTGTAGTTACCCATCATAATTAGAATAACAGCTTTGAAAATGTGGTCTGATGTGGAATCTGTCTTGTGCTGCAAGGAGTGCTGATTAAAATCTGTTTGAAAGTTAATGATGAAAGCTGGTAGTGGTGTCTGAAAGACAAGAGCAAATGGTTCTCTAGCGGTTTTTGCAATGTCCTGGAGAGGAAAAAACCATGTACTCTTTAGTGTGACACTGTGAAGCTTATTTACGGCTACCAGGCTTGTGGATTGATGGCTGTCGAAGCAGACTGTCAACTCCACAACTGACACTTTTTTCTTTCTTTTTTACCTCTGGCATTACAGGAAAAAATACCTGAAGGAATTACTGGTGTTCTTTCATTCTCTATATTTACAGTGTTTCTTTATAATATGAAGTCCACTACTTTTGAAGCACTGAAAAAGGTCATATGTAAAAGAACAGAAGCATTGTAAGTAACATGACCTGTACATTTCTTTCAGATTTAGGCTTTCTCTTGTTGGGATACCCTTATAGCTAGGGACCTACCTAAATCGCGATTTCGCGGATTTCGCGGAAATCGTGAAATTGAGGGATCACCGCGAAATTCACCTCTTAGGGGACAATGCATACAAACAAGTACGGAGAGGAAAAAAAAAAAAAGAAACCGCGTTTAAATGAACTACTGCACAATGCAAGCAACGCAAACTACGTATCTTCCTTGTTTAGATAGCCCGTTTTAATTCCTTCGCCGTCCCGTGTGCATTGCACTTAAGCAAAAAACAAACAAACAAAAAACGTCCACAAATAACATTTACACAAAAAAATCTCCAAAGCAGTTAACGCTCTTGTTTACTATTCAAATGACAAAAGTTTTAATCAGCCTATCAGTGCATCTTTACTGCTTTTATGTGATCTGTAGTACTGTGCAGTAGGGGGTGGGACAAGGTTGGTGCTGCATTGTTTTGATTTAGGTTGCTTAAATCTAGTTTTCAGCATTGGAGGTAAAATAGTAGAAATGGACGACAAAAGTAGCAAAGCATATTTCAGCTGATGACCGTTTCAAGATATTTCCCAGAGAAACTTTACATGCAGAATGAGGTAATTGTTTTCCATATCTTAATGTGTATTTGGAGAAAATACGATCGATCGCTATTTAGCTTCAGAATCACACATTAAACAAAAGGCTACCACAGAGGCTGCTGAACAGAACGTAAAATAAACAGCTTTCAGAAACCAAACTGGAAAGTCAGCGCAGACAAAAAGTATTCCTATCTGCAAGTTAAATCAGTACTAACGATCCAGCACAGCCACCTCGCTTCAACCTGCTGCTTTGTTGTAATTTTAGACCCGTATAGCCACGTCTTCTTTGTTTTGACTCGGTACTAATAAAATAAATTATTGGATGGGACAAATAACATGACAACGAACGTACTGAATACATTGACTTTATTAAAGTATGCCAGATACCCTTGTGTAACCAAGTTTTTGGGCTGTTTCTAATCGATTTCCACATCTGTATAACTTGGCAAAGCTTTGCCTTAACTTCCAACCAATTCAGTGGATGCAGACGTGCAGTCTCAATGTATGGGCAAGTCAACTGCAGGGGGATGCTGCATACTCGCCTTTAACAAATGACAGCTCTCTGTTTTAGTAAGGAAGCGAGTACCACTATCTTTAGGCTTTAAAGTGTTCTAAAATACCGTCTACTTAGGTTTATTTAATGTTTAAAGAGGTCCGCGAAATGTCAGCGAAATCCTAATTTTATTCCGCAACATACCCATGAAAAATACGTAAATTTACCATGATTTAAGTAGACCCCTACTTATAGCAGTTGCTCTAAAGAAAATAATAAAACATGTACTTTAATAAGCATACCATAATTGCAAATATATTTGTCAAAGATTTTGTAAATTGGTACCCTTTTAAAAAATGCTATAAGGATAGTGGCTCCATAGTGAATTGAAATACAACCTGATTAAGGACAATGTAGTAAAATGTTTAAAATAAATATGATAAACATACCAGTATTTATATTTAAAAGATTGTCAATGTTTGTTTACGGTCATCTGCAAATTCCAATAATACATTCTCAATATTTTGAAATCTGAAGTACTGAGCAGGGACATTAACCACAGAAAACAGTATATGACAAGCAGACTTTAAACAGTATTTGTATCATAATACAAATGTTTTCAATATGAACACCAATTGCTCAAATGTCTTACAACAACTCTGACTTCTAAATCTTAGAGACAGATGTAATTCCATTGATTAAACATTAGAAGCACAAATATTTTTCACTGTATTGCTTCTTTGTTAAGTGCAATTAATGTTAGTGTTTGTCACAAGTTGTAATACCCAGGGAAGTCAAGAGAAATGTGGCAAAGATACATAAATATAGCTTTCAGAAAATGACTTAGTCCTAAATTAAGGTCTAGAATGTAAACGAAAGAAGTCAAGCGTGTTTTGGTTTTCACAGTCAGTACGCATTTGATATAAAACTCATCAATGTCTTTGAGATTAAGGGCTGTACTGTTCATTTGTAAATCCATGAGCTATAAAAAAAACAAAACTAGATGCTTTCAAAAAGTTATTAATTGATGCATGTCAATTTTGACAATATATTATCTTTCATTTGACAATGTGATAAATATTACCAGCAGTGGATGAGATGCCAGCTATGACAAAAAACACTTACTTATAAAATACTATAGATACAATGTGCCATTTTTTTCTAAACGGCAGCGACCAGTCTTATTAATGTCACTGTCTAAATGTCCTTGTTATTCTATTGTATAGCAGTGTGGGGCAGCAGTGTGGAGTAGTGGTTAGGGCTCTGGACTCTTGACCGGAGGATCGTTGCTGCTGTACCCTTGAGCAAGGTACTTTACCTGGATTGCTCCAGTAAAAACCCAACTGTATAAATGGGTAATTGTATTTAAAAATAATGTGATATCTTGTGTAACAATTGTAAGTCGCCCTGGATAAGGGCGTCTGCTAAGAAATAAATAATAATAATAATAATAATAATATTGTAATATACTCTAGCAGTGATGTTCTGTAATTTTCAGAATATAACAAGCCCCCTTTTTGAAGCATTGTTGCACACTACACAGAGAATGATCGATTATATATATATATATATATATATATATATATATATATATATATATATATATATATATATATATATATATAGTGCCTATATCAAATTTAAGCTTACTGTATGTACAACTGACTATTTGCACAGTAGACTGCACTGTAGCTGATTAAATAAATACAAAGCAGTTTTCTCTGTAAAGTCGAAAGGATATGTTTATTGCACTTGGAGAAAGCACGTGGACTACAAAGCACTGTAACAAGTAGTTTTAATAAAGCATGTGGATAAAACCCACAGCCTTTGGCTCTGATTACATTTCCATACACTTTACACTTAAATAGATTGCTAGATAAAATTGCTGGGCTACATTAACGTAAGTGCTGGTTTTGGCCTTTGTTTAGGTAAAAGGGAGAAAAAAAAAAAACATGTTTCTCTGTAAAAAGTTGGAAGGTATTTGGTTTACATATTTAGAATTGTGCATAAGCTTTAACTGAACACAATGCTGTGGTCATATTATTGGTGGAATTAAGTTCTCTAAAAACAATAAACAATAAAGACAATTTACACTATTTGAATTGGGATTTACTAAAAACATCAAAAATATATGAGTTTAACAGGATGACATTACCGCAGGGTTATCATAGTCTTAATTATGAATTTGCTTTTCATATGAAATCGATTTTCTTACTTATTAGAGCTCTCTCTAATATCACTGGTCCCCCTCTTCTTCTGTTGATTGTTTTGATTCGTTTCTTGTATTTTATACTTCAGTTTTGTATATGCAGATATCTCAGTGTCCATGCTATAGATGAAATGCTCCTGCTTCTTCCTGCTAATGACTTAATATGTTGTAGTTTAACCTCACTCTAATGATCTAGTTGCAATCAAACTGTACCAAGATGCAGGAATTTGTGCTGAATTATTTTGCTGCATCTCAGAACTCAACAGTTTTCACCACTTAAAATATTGGCAATGGACTCAATATGAAGTAATTTAACCTCATAAGTTATACATTTTTGTATGATTGTTATGTCTGATTATATTAGTGTAACCTTGCTGCTACAGTGATAGGTCAGCACTGTGATCAACATGATTTATCTAAGAGAACTATAATCTGTATAAATATTTAAAATAATAATGGAGGGGGGATTCTAGCATTCTCACACCCAATGTAACTATTGAGACAGCCACCTTTACAAATGCTTAGTTTACTACTAATGATGTAAATGTTTAGTTTACTACAGTAGTCTCCGCATATAGGAACACCTCCTAAGAGAACACTTGGGCTAAGAGAACATCCTTGTGGTGAAACAGATTTTTCCCATTGTAACTGCTCTGCCTAAAGGAACATTGGCACAGCTAGCAATTCGTTCACCACTGATACAGTACTGTTTTGTAACCTGATGACTCATCATCATCAAACTTAAATGGTTTATTCAATCTTTTCAAATGTGACTTGTCATCGCGAGAGTGTCTTGAGGCACACTGATTGGTTTATTAAACATTTCCCGAACCACCATCATAAAATATTGCCTTGTTTTGTATTCTGATTTCCATGAGCCGCTGTTTCTCTTGCTACAAAAAGTTGTAAAATGTTCAAGCTCTTGAAAAAAAACCTGAATCAGACACAAATCGCTGAGGTGTTTTCCGTTCTGGTGATTTGCTTCACCATTCTGACAAATCATTTTGTGCATGTCTTGAATATTGCTCCTATACATGTGTTCATAATTAATCTAGAGCTGCTGCTGTATTTTTTAACGTTTGTAGGAGTGCTGCGTTAATTTAGTTTGACAGTTAGTTTATTAACGTTAGTTTGTCTGTTTCGCACTTGTGGGAGTATGGGAGTGTCTACTGAGCTACGTAACCAAATTAGTCATGTGATATGAAAACGCAGCGCTAAATCTGCTTTGCGTTCATATATATATATATATATATATATATATATATATATATATATATATATATATATGTAAAGGTCGGGGGTGCCTTTTCTTTTTTGGAGCATTCACATATGAGAAAAGGCAGCCTTAATAACTATACCTAATACAAATTAATTCATACTACACATTAATTTAGATAGAACCATTTTTCATGACTAGAATTTAACCTAATTGGGTAGCTCTGTAAATTATACAAAAAGCATGACAGCAAAGTGCTAGCATATGGTTATCAACGACCCAGATGGTTTCTCTATGTTTGGAGAATGACAACTTTACTCCTCTGTCATCAAACACTAGTAATTAACAATAATCAAGTAGGTGTTAATTAGATATAATTAAACAACCTCTAGTCAGCCTGAGCCTACTATTTGCCACTTACTAGCAATTATAAACAGTAAGTACTGCTTCTAATCTATTTCTTCTTACTGAGGCCAAACTGGGTACAGTATTTGCTCAGCTGATGACTTGTTTTGTCTGCAATTTGGGCAGATTTAAACCAGGAAACTCATAATTTCCCAAACTGTCACAGCTGCTGGAACTGATCAAAGGGATACAGGACCTGCAATGACAACATGTCAGTGTTTGTCATCCCAAAGAAAGGATGGTCATTAATTAAGCTGACCCCTGCTTGCAGCCAAACAACAAGTATAAATACTGGGGAAATTAAAGTAATAGATTCTTATTGAAGCACCTCATACCCAATAACATAATTTATGCTTAAATACAGAAGCTGTATTCAGCTCAACATACTTTAGCAAACAGAGATTGAATACAGGTTGATTTAAAAGCTGGATTTGTAAAACGTACACACATTTTTTAAACAAAAAATAAATAAATAACAGGTTTGTCAAAACACTAGCCCCTCTGTGCTCTTTTTACAATAGAAATGCATAAAGTAAAAATGAAGGTTAGTCTTTTTTTTCCCCACAATGAAAACCTGAACAGGAAAACAGGTTAATGCTGACAATGGGATTGCAAATGGTTTACTAGCTGTGATTTTTATTTATAGTACCATCGAGAATACCACTAATATGCATTCACTCAGGTTAATAACAAAGTCTCAAAGTTTCTTTTTAACCGTCATCATTTTCAGTAACCACATGATTTTAAAGTTGCACAGCAGTGCACTTAATCAAATGTATTGCTGTTTGTCAAAAAACAAAAAAAAATATAACTAGATTTAATTTAGGTGTGGATGCAGCATGAGTTTCATGAAGGAAAGGTATCAATATCTGCAGAAGCTGTGGATAAAAACGCACAGAAATAACCAAATCACACCATGATATTGTGGGACGCTACTTTGTGACTCAATTGCAAATCAAAAATGATTATGCAGACAGATTACTTCAGAATTATTGTTTATCTGATTTACAAATACAATCTTTTTCCAAATTGTAAAACACATCCCCTGCGGCGTACATGTAGCTTTGTGAAGGTACTCTAGTTTCTCTTTTTTTTGAGCTTTGGTAGATCTACTTTTCTGCATGTGAATGTATTGGCTTGTTGTGACTAGAACCCCTGGGGGTATATAATGGTCTTCTCCATGACTTTGATGGGGCAACACCTTTAATGGCACTTTATGTGGGTTTCTAGGGCCGCGATCGTGTAAACACGATAAAAAAGCAATTTGTTTTGATTACTTACAGGCCCACCGTACTTTGCAATACGTCTTGAAACACATATCATTGGATAGGGGAGGGACTGACGTTCACTTCCTGACAGTAGTTTTTCGTGTGACATCACTAAGAGGGGTATTTAGGGTCTAAAGGGTGGAGACAGTTTACAGGAGCCTGGCAGAGACAAAAGCAGAAACAAAACACAACAGGGACTTGTTTAAAGCGAATAAACGTGTATTATGTCATTGTAATCACTCATATGAAAGAATGTCTTGTAAATTTGCCCAAACATTAATATTTTTCAACAAAACTTTCAGGAAGTATTGTAAGGTCCCTCTGGTCACAGAATAACACATTTTTATACATGTATCTCTTAGCAGAATACATAGTAAAAAATGAAATTATGTGTTGGAAAAAAAAAGCGAAAAGTTTGTATGGTTTCTGTAGTACCTTATAAAGTTCCCCAGAGTGTTCTGAAAAAAATGACGCCATTTCCAAGATGCTACTGTAAAAAATAGATTTTTAGTCAATTTTTATAGGAATAGAGTCAACTACAGCCAAAAAACACCTGGTCCTGGGGGAGCATCCCACTGGAAAAAATGTTTGGTCCTGAAAGAGTTAATGCAAATTTGAACTCAGTACCTCAGAGGGTCTCTGAGATATAATTCTTTGGCCTGGCAGCGGCTTTGTAAAACTGATATCACAATAGGGTTAATTTTTCTTGTATGCTACCTCTATGATTGAACTTCATGGAAGAGAGTAACTGTATGTACTGAGGAAGAAGGCTTTATCTTAAAGTATTAGGTGTTTATCATTTGGTCAGTTGATCACAGTATGGCATCCATTTTAGGTCACAGGTCAAAGTAAAGGGTACAGTTATATGTTGCCCGAGAAGTTTCCAGAACACTGAAAATATGAAGATGGCACCAGATGGTTTACAGGATAGCAGGATGGAACAGCGACAGCACCAAGGGTACTTAAATAACATCACAGGATGCTTAAATGCTATTCTAAACAAATGTATTGCATTCTCTTGTCATAGCCATACTATATTCTCTTATCATAGGTCATTTTCCCCCAAGGTCAGCTTAGATGCATTTATGATACTATTAGCATGAACACTCATTCTTGTCAAAATATCTTCCCAGGTTTTGACAAATATAATTTACAACCCTATTAACCAGATTTACTTCATAATCTTGCCATTGACATAATATAAAACCCGACAAAATAACTGAGTCTAGTATTTGAAAAAGTAGTTCACTTAACTGTTTTTCCTAGGTTTTTGAAAAAAAGCTAAATCTACAGGCAATTTTCCTCTAATGAAAGTCAAGCAGAAAGACACTTAAAAAAAGATCACAAATTGCATTGCAGTACCATCCTTTAAAGGCCTTTCCCCAGTCTCTATATTAATCACTTTTTACATGTGTTCTACAATTATTACTTCAGGAAATAAATACACCCCTTTGTCAGCTGTGAAGTCAGTATCTGAGCTCAGCTGACAAATAGGTGTTTATTGACAGGATGAGAAAGAGAGAGAAAGTGAGATGGTCTGTCCTGGAGTCAGTAACCTTGACACAGATGCAATGTCACAAACAACAAACAATTCTGCTCACACATGTATAGTGTATGATTTAAAGGGAAACACATTTCTGAGCTCACCCCCATCCCCACCCCCACCCCCACCCCATCCCACCCCACCCCACCCCACCCCACCCCCATGACACCACCACTGTGCACTGCAGAGAAGATTTAGTGACATGAGTCATGGTCAGGCTGAGATTTATTGACATTAGTTGTCAGCTTTCTTTTCAAGAAAGTGCACATTGAATTCATTTTAACTACATCTTTATGTTAAATATCCTGGAAATACTACATTTCCTAGTAGGTGATGCTTAGAGCTATATGGACATATATTAGGTTGCTGGGCAAAATTCAAAGGATTTTTATGTTATGGGGCTATAATTTAATAAGCAGCAGCTCATAACTGCTTCATCACTTTCATTAATTACTTATACTTTATGCTGAAGATGGTGTCCTGGTGATTATTACATGCATCAAATGTTAAGGTAATTCCCTTTCATTGTTTTTAGTTAATCACATTTGGGAACAGAAACATCTAAAATGATAGTTTCAATTAAAAAACAATAACAGTATTAGAAATGACTCTACTATTCAGCCTGATTTTTTATTTAAACAGAACAGAACAGAACAAGTAAGTATTTAGCATTGTGTTCTGTCTTGAGAAACACCATTAATGCATTTATAGTGTTCCTAAAAAAGTAATTTATATAAAAAAAGAAACTGCTAAGAAGTAATTTTCAACAAGACACCAATATAATACATTAAATTGATCATAATTTACAACAAGTGATTGATATTGAGTTCCCACTGCAGTATTTGGAGGGGAACAAATAAAAGGTAGAGTTAAAACAGCCCATTCTATTCCAGGAAACAGATTAAATAAATCATGATCACAGCAATAAACATGTAAATTTCAATCAATAAGTACTTGCCTTTTCTCTTCACTAACAGCTGCAATAAAGCCTTGCTGTGCACAACCAGCAATAAAAGTATGTAAAATAAATTAGGAGAACATAATGAGGGAATCCAACATTCCTCTCATAAATATAACATAACGACCACAACTAAAATGTCAGAGAACATAA
Organism: Acipenser ruthenus; assembly: GCF_902713425.1. Taxonomy (NCBI): domain Eukaryota; kingdom Metazoa; phylum Chordata; class Actinopteri; order Acipenseriformes; family Acipenseridae; genus Acipenser; species Acipenser ruthenus. Next base: position 29,823,159 of record NC_081201.1, read on the forward strand.
TAAATCAACATGTTAGGACAGAGCTGCCTTTATGCTCAGCATACATATTAAAGATATATTTTGTGTGGTATTTGTTATGGCATTGAGTTGACTAGCAGAGTTGCAACAAAACACAGGTTTTACACATTTAGGGTTTAATATGTTTTTGAAGCCGTGTATAATTGCACTTTTTCAAAGGAGCTACAAACCAGCAAAGGTATTTCTGAAAAGCGTAGTACTTGAAAGTTGGTTCACATTCAAATGGTTATTTTGAGTCTCTGCCACAGATCTGCAGTTATTGGATTAAAGTTTGAAGTCTACATTTATCTATTTTGTATGGGGGCAAGAAAAATAGCGGATTCATTTCTACTGCTGTTTTCAAGATGTTACGTAGCCAAAACAGCACAGGCCTTATTTTGCAAAAGCAAACCTTCTGACAATGACACTGACTATTTACCACTACAATTCATGTCAAAATCTCAGCTAAGGCCAATGAAACCAGAGGCATTGTGCAAATATTTTCACAGCCAGCATTATGGCTGTGAAAATATTGGTCAAAATTGTGTCAAAGACTCTTCCCTTCAAGAAATTCCAGAATAATGCTCATCTGACAGAGGTAGGCATCTAAATCCTTGAGTGAAGTGCTGACTCCTCTGGAGCATTGTGCTGGGCCTGCTGATCGAACACATCAAAGTGACGTGTTGTCTTATATCAGGATGTCAAAGCGCTGTCCAAAAAGTTGCTGTCTTCTGCTCAGTGTTTGGGTGGGCATGCTGGTCTATGGGGTACACAATTGGGAGGACTGTGAATGGAAAGAGTGGGCAGTGTGCTGACAAATTAAGAAATTGTACATACCAGTAGTAGTAATGTTACCCATACATAACCAGAACTAGTGGGGACCCCATTACTATCTATTCCAACTTGTTCTACACTATAATGAGTATATAAATATAGCATCGAATTTATCACACTGTCTAAATCACAACGTGTACATATTAAGGGTGATAACAGGGATAAGGTATTTGACCTAATAACAATGTATCATGCAAAAGAAAACAAATGTACCACACAACTTTTTCATGAAATGCAATTATTCTAATGGCTGTCTTCTAGGGTTGCCACTGCCATCTATGAATAACCCAATAAGGATGGCTTGATTGATGATGCCACGATTACCTTTTCAGAAAGCAGTTATCCTGTCCAGGAAAAACCTCCCAATTGGATGCAAGCTAGTGATTCATTCCCTTGAACAGTGTTTTTCCAAGTTGCTAGGCTACCATATTTAGAGATGTGATATTCTTTTTAGGGTAAATGTAACACATCTAGGCTGAAGTGACAGACATTTGTGAGACTAAAAACCAGAGAACACAGATCCAGTGCAGTACAGAATATCTTGTGCTTCTATGACCCCAATAGGAAACCTCATAAAAATGTATGTTTAAGGTTTATATAATCCTTGTTCAGAAAAGGAAGTGTTTTTCTTTTTTGGATAAAGCCAGTCCTACATAATCTGAACCCTTATCACACTTTACTGGCTTTTTCTAGTATTTCTACCTTTCTCTGCTGCCTACAAAGGTGGATTATTTAGAAAACAATTAGGTACATATACAAAGCAATTTGCAGGCAGTCTCACTCCTTCAGCTCACCAACTGAAGTGCCTTTCAAGGCTGATTTATAACACTGTCGTCTTCAGAAGGCAACATAATTAATAGGAGCATGGACTTCTAATTTCAGTGACTTCCACAGCAAGTGGATTTCATTTGATTTATGATCACTGGCGAGTTTGCATTTTATCAGTTCATTCACTCATTATTTATGCTGATGACCAATTTCAATGGGTCGCTATCATCTAACTCGCTACTAATCAAAGAGAATTAGGGTTCACTGCATTATTTAGAAACTGCTAATTTATCTTCAGAACAAGGAGAAAGAATAGTTGCAGTATACTTGAAGTCAATGAGTCTCAGTTTAAAAGCTTGGATAGCATTATGTGCTCCAAATGCCCTATGTTTCATATCCATATATGCTTATCAAAGTCATCAGTAAATCAGAAAATTAAATATATGATGCAATTGAATCTGAACTGACATATGCATGATCTGAATGTTAGTGATTCAAAGTATATCACCTGCACAGGACACATCAATAATATAATATAAAATGGATGAATTATAGTACCCAGTAAAGCAGTATAATTTATTTATTTATTTATTTATTTATTTTAAGTTTTAGGATAGGATTATACAATACCATTTCCTTATTATCATTGCCTAATATTACTTTAATATTACACCCAAAAAAGACACATAAAGCAGTCTATTTAGCATTGGTTGTGCAAACTATGACTATGTTTACAATAACTTTTGACACTCAGAGTGGAACGTTTAATTTTTTTCTAGGTTTCTGACGTCATCATACTGTGAAACACCTGGAGAGGGAAGAACAGTCCCAATTTGGTTTTCAATTAACGTCGTTTCATGGGTCAAAATGTGTCAAATTCCTCGGACAAACTGAATAATCACCACCTTTCTGAGAAAGAAATACACTACCTTATCTCCAGCAATCCCTTTGCAAATCTCGTGTTAGGAAATCCTTAACTACACACAACTACAAACACAGAAACATCACCGTATTATACAAAGAAAACATCATCGTATTATAAGTGATATACTTAAGTTAATTACTGTGTCAGAGTTCTAGAAAGTTAATATTGAAAAAAAAGACACCCTGCTAAATCCAGGCCACTAAATATAGTCCAATAGATAAAGTTATATTAACATTTCTAAGGGAAACCGCCTTGAAAATCCCCAGGAGGAAACCTACTAAAATTCTCCAAGGCATTTTCTACATGCAAACGTGTTGGAGGATGAATTATGCATTTATGAATGATCCCCAAAGCAGGTCTAGCAGAAAGCAATTTTTAGTCCTTATGCTTATTTAGTACTAGGTCTTTTTAAAGACCTTGTGTTGAGTGTGAGACTTTAGTCTTTGTCCTCTGTCTAAGCAGCTGAGTCTTGTGTTTACATGCACCCCACTGCTCTGCACACCCTAGAAATTGAAATAGTAACAGTATTTTCAAAATCTATGCATTTATTTAGGGAAAGCATCTTTTCACAATTATAAGAACTTAACACTTATGTTTTCCAAAATTATCATCTGTTTTCTTTTTTTACTAACAATTGTGACTCTTGAGAGGTTTTCAGTTCTTTATCATTCATATCCCTGGAACTATTTTAAAGCACAACTTCAGACTTGACATGATTAAGTTGATCTCAACCATATCCAAGAACTTGCTAGGGCCAGCACTTTCCCTCTCCTGCCATGAAGCATCAGTTTTATGTCATCAATGCATAATGATGTGCTAATGTCAAACTGTTGAGAGACACTCATGACATGTGAAGAAAAACAGATCTTTTCATGAAACTGTCAGTTACTGTCCAAACATTCATCATCAGACTAAGCCAGTGACCATATCAAAATGGCAATCGTTTTTGTATCCCTTCACAAGACTGTACAAGTAACACTAATGCAAAATACATTACTACAGAAACATATTTTGCCAGGCATACACAAGTATATACTTGCTTTATAATTCAATGACAATTATAAATTATACTTTAATGTTTGAATATGTTTCATTTCATACAAGCCACAATCTAATTATTTTATTATTATTATTATTTGTTAAATGCGTCTCCCACAGGTTAGAACAAGGTTGAGTCTATTGCCATACTTGATAAGCTGAAGGTAGTACTATTACACAATCGTGAAAAAAATTATGAAGTCTTTGACATAATGTTTGCATTTAAATATCTCAGTTTAGCACTGTTCCTGTTGGACTGTATAACTATCTGTAAATCACACATAAGCTAAGATTCTTCCCACAAGCATTGTTTGGCTCAATATAACTTTTTTATACTGGGCATGGATTTCATTTAGCATATCACTTGAAATCAATTTGCAATGTGTCTTCTCAACTCCAAGCTGTCATTTTGTTGTTGCTGTTTTTTTTTTTCCTATAAAAGACTGTAGTCTTACGGGTACAACACTGAAATCAACACCATACGGTCTCTAGAGCAAAGTGCACAAAACATCATTGATGAAAGATATGTATGAAACATGAGCAGGGGCAACAAAAAAAAAAGCACCATTATACTAGCAGCTTTTTAAAATGTTAATCTAAGGTGTAAAAAAAAACCCTAACATTTTCTACACATCACGTATTTAATGCATTTGGGTACAAAGGAACTTTCACAGCTATTAGCTGTTGAATTATATTTAGTAAATTTGGAAGCCAAGATAGTAGCCTAATATCAAAGCTAGTCTCATAACAAAGAATAGGTATTGAGTGTACAAGTATATATAGTCTGTGTGGCTTGGTTACCGTTATTGAAAATCAGGGCCTTATTTAATTTACAAGTTATAAAAGGTTGGACCTGTGACAGTAATTCTAGATTTACTGTGAAACAATCAGACACATTGTCTGAAATAAGGTCTCCGACTTTGAGAAACGCAACAGTTTCAAAAAGTATAAATTGGCAAAAACATGAAAGCAATTCCTTAATATTCTTAAGAGAGTCTTTTAAAAACATGTTCCACTGCAACAGTTATTTCAAAGCTACTTAATATATCTTGTATAATGTTACTTGTCCCTAATGTCAAATAATGTTGGAAAAGACTCACTAATGTAAAAACCACTAATACCCACAAGACTGAGTGACATTGTTAATTCATGCAGGAACTGCCCATTTACAACAGGGGTAGTAGAAACATGACTGCAGTTTATGAGTTAAATCAATTTCATCTTAGTTTTTTTATTTATTTTTTCTAATATGGACTATTGAGGTTAAGAAAAAAAAAAAGAACACAAAATAAGAAGAAAGCTCCTGGCCACTGATATATATATAAAGGGGATATACCCTAGATATTCAACACTGCATTCATCTTTAGATGATCACATATTTGGATGCACTAATGGAAAACCTTTGTCCTTGTTCAGCTAACTTTCATAAAACTCAACAGTGCCTGAAAAGATGAAAAGAAGAAAAAAAGTGGTAAATGCAGAACTGTAATATCTGTGGAATAATAGTTCAGAAAATACAATGTGTGTATCTCCCCAGGTACCTTTCCGTTCTGTATGTACGTAAATACAATTTACTGTACAGCAAATGAAAAATGCAGTCTTCAACTGTTTGACAACAGGTGCCAGCTACTTGATCAGACTCCATTTGTTAGCTAGTCTCTTATTCTCATTCGCAGTACAATAAATCGTGTTTAGGAGAGCACAGGAAGCTAAGGGGTCTTGACATGTTTTTATTGATTTGCATAGGTTATATGCATGTAATCCTGTTTGTAGGCAAATTGTGGCACAAGTAAATTCAAGTCACAATGGCTTTGCTTGGAGAAAATTGCAGTCATCACAAGGGAGCCAAGATGGAGTGGGGTTGGGTAAAAGAGATGCATGCAGCCCATTGGAATCTTAGGACTTCTATTAAGATTTATAGGCTGTAGGATTCTTTAGGGCTTAAACATTATTCTTAGTAAACCCTTTCTGTCTTGTACTGTTTATAAAATCTGGCAGCTTTAGCAAAAGTAGAAGCCTTGCAACGGACGGCAATTTAACATAAGCATGGCTAGCCTACCCCTCAGCCACTTTGGCATTTAGTTTAAAACGAAAATAGAAATTTAATAAAAACAGTATTTTAAAATGATTATCCAATACACTGCAACCATCCCAACATAATAGGCTGTTCTTTTTTTGCATTTTCGTCTAAGTGTGTAAAAGACTTGTACAAGCTAATATTCCAGTCTGCATGGCCATCTGATAAGGTGGAGAAAGCAAGGCACTTAAGTACACCTTCAAAATGATGACAAATGCAATAAGAAATATCCAAATTGCCTGGAACGTGTGGGGTATGAGGCTCCTCGTAACTTCTAATACCTCCCATAATATTGTCTATATATACACACACAAAATAGCTTTTCATGTACCATTAATATTATTACTGAATAAATAGTGATGATTAAAGTGAATGTTGCTTGCAAGTGACATCATAATACTGTATAAGGCTAATTTGTATTTAAGGCATCACAAGATGGCTTTCCCTCCTGATATAAAATTGTTTATTCAGCAATACTGCTATCCACATATTTTATTTGTGCTTATTAAATGAATAGAGGATCACCTTCAACTTTATTAATGAAGGGCTGCTGGATGAAGGATGCCTACAAAAATTCACAACATCTGTTTGCTCCGCTCTCTTCTCAGCATGCTACACCTATTTCTCATGCTTAATGATGCTCATCCACTCTGCAAGTTTTACGGACAAATGTGTGTTTAGCCACATTCATCATTCTGAATGAGTATTCTTGATGAAGCATCCACTGGCCTGTTTCGCTCTTTCTGCTACACTTTAACAAATGACAACCGAGCTACGTGTTTTTCATTTGTTAAAAATAAAAAAAGCCAGCTGAGGGATAGGCAGCTACAATTACCAGAGCTCTTTAGAAAAAAGGGGGGTGAAGAAGCTGCTTTTAACTGAACCTTAAACACCACTGCTTAAAGAATCTTAATTCTGTATTAAACCTTTACTTTCACAGTGACCAGGAGACTGATTTTCACGTTTAGTAACATTTCCCAAAATACATAAAAACACAATGAAAAGTATCATGTAGGTAGAAATGGCTATACATATATAAAATTATGTTGGACTGTGATGCGGTAAATAAATACAGTTCTTTCTGATCTAACAGCTGGTTAAAGATTTAGAGGGAAACCACAATATTCAAAGAGTTAAAATACATGTACACATGCTTTCTGTGGGAATGTTGTTTTAGAACCCAGGGGGGAAAGTCTTTATGATTCCCACAAATGACTAAAACAGTATAAATGTCAGGAAAAGCCTTTTAATTATTTATCAGTGTCCTTTACGCCCATACAAGAACAATAGGTGGGCTAGTAGATTTAGTATCTTCCTTTAAATACTGACATTTTTTTACCTTTAATTTTAACTTAAACACCCAGTACTATTAAACTACACTTTCAAAATGTACATGTTTTATCAAGTGGAACAGCAGGGTAATTTACTCCAATTTAAAATACATCATGGACAAATAGTATGTACATTTTAAACACTCATCTATTTTGACCTTAGTTTTAGAGCAGGTCGTCCTCTGGTTATTCAACTTCTCATTAGCTAACTAATATATTGTTTCTCGTTATATCGTATTTAATAAAGAAGATGTTAAATAAAGTTCATCAGAAACCAATGAAGCATAATACTATAAACCAAAGCAGTTCTGCCAGGTGAGCACCAATGGGGTCATCTGCATTTCTAGTATCACCACCAGGCCAGAATCGCAATTATTTAATTATAAAGAAATACCATTTGGAAGATGGCCAAACTCCTGAAAAGTTAAATCTGCTCAGAAAGTATAAAAATGAGCCTACTAATAAATGAACACTGTTTAAAAAGACAGACCAGAGCCAACACTTGCGTGATACTAGACAATGAGGAGAGAGCTGTTCTACTTTATTTCAATTTTAAAGGTGCAGTGCTCATACATATTTAAAAAGATTGCTACCTTACAAGTGTTGGGTTGAATATATAAGCTGAATCTTATATTAGTAATGTTATATTAGTATAAAAAACATATATAGAAGAAAATCAAAATGTCTGAAATGCATGCTGATTCTGTTCTTAACAAGTGTGACAGGATGTCTCGCAGTGGTGAGGTGTGGTGACGTCACGGACCAGGAAGTACAGAAACCAAAACAATGGATGGGCGGGTGAAGCTGAATGCTACTGCATTCAGCGTATTTAATTAATCAAATAAACAAAAACAAAAGATTTAAACAATGAACAAAACACAAAACAAAAAGGCACAAGGGCCAAACGAATAAACAAAGACTGTTTAGCAGTCGTTTTTAAATGTCGTTATGTTTCCTCGCTCTCGCTCTCTCCCCGTACTCTCCTCTGCACTCAACCAACCCCGCAGCACGGACAGCTGCCGGTTCTTATACTCTGGCCGAGGGGTTAACTAGCTGTTAATTATCTTATTACCCCTCGGCCAGAGTCTGCACGCGTTTGGTAAGGATGCATGACTGTCAGCTAGTTAAATAATCAGTAGCTGATCAGTCATGCATCCTCACAAGGTTTCTAAATATAAATAATAAAAAACAATAACAAAAGACGCGGCGCTTTTATCCGCGCCGCAAACAAATACAAATAATAATAAATAAATACATAGGGGCGGGACACTCCGCCACACAAGACATTATTTATCCATGGTAGCTGAGTTGAGACGCCATAGCTGTTGGTATTGTGTGTAGTTTGACACTGGTTTGTGTTGAATGAGCTTATTCTGCTGACAGAATCCATCTCCACACTAGCAAAATAGCTACAGGAACAAGTGGATTATTCTGATCCCCATAACATTTTTTTTCTAAGCATAAGGATTTCTTTTCCTATCCATGGGAAAAGCAGCTAGTTGCTCTGGAGTAATCATTTAAAATGTGTATATAGCATCCCCTCAACCCCCACACAAATGGATAACGCTTAACTTCTAAATTCAAAGGACTGTGTATAATAATACTTGTCCGTATGCTAAGACCAGTGCTCGGTGCACAATATGGTTTGTTCGGAAAGTCAATGCAGTGCCACACAGCAGCCCACTTCATTGTTCATAACTTTTGACATTGTTGACATGTTGTTGTTAGGTGCTAAATCGCTTATGGAAAACAGTCAAATTATAGATATATTTCTCCTCAGGTGCAGGTCTAAACAATAGGAGTGAATTATTGCTGCACTGTAATAATGAGTCATGAATAGCTCATAGATTAATGTTACACATTACTAGAAACAGAGATAAATAGGGTCACATTGTAACTGTGTTTGTTAGAAAAATTATACCTGTTCCAAATGTTATGAACCTGCAAATGCTATTCTGAAGGTTAAATTGTATATTAGTCTAAAAACAAATTGAGACGGAGCAAAATACTGGCAGTAAAACATTATTTAATGTCCTTGCAGACAGTGTTTCTATAGGGTGGAATTAAGATGCAATATCCTTTACTGAATGTAAGAAAAATTGTACCTCTAACAATAGAACACAGTAGCCAACATTTCTAGCTATTTTATGCAAAAATATCTTATTCAAAACAAGAGTCAAATTAATATATCATAATGAGAGCTCTTGTCCACACTATGAGCAACCTTGAGAACTCTCACTTTATATACAGTTCTTGGATACAAAAGGCACCTGCCAACAGAGCACCAGCAGCCTCCAATGAAGGTGCTCCTCTCTTTTCATTTTATAAGTGCAAATAAAGTACATGGATTGCAGAATTTCTGAACAAACAGCCAATCATGAATAAGTATTTTATTATATTTGCATAATACATTTAATCAGTCATGCGAGGAACTGGCCATTTATACAAAAATAATTCAGGTGTTTATAATTCTTTGTCCAATCCATGGACAATAATAGTTAAATATGTATTATAAATAAAGGTATTTTGTGTAATTTACTGTAAGGATAGAAATATGTTTAGTATCAAGTAGCAATTGATTTGGATGGATGTGTTCTCCTTATGTAAGGAATATAAAGATTCACATCACTCATAGTGTGTGTTGATTGGAATGTCTTTTGACATTTGCCAGAAGAGACAGCCCTTAATCAAAACTACCTCAGTGTTAGAAATAACAAGGAAATGATAAAAGATCATAAGTAATTGTAATCTGTTATTGATGTGTTTATGTCCAACTTATCGAAAACAATGGTATGGGTCCTGTTGTTAAAAAATAAAATAAAATAAAAAAAAAAAAATTGACCATTGTCTTGACTCTCGTCTGAAAATCTATGGTAAATGTCTGACATTATGTCCAAACATCACAAAGATTCTGGAATAAGGAGGTCTCCTGAGCTTATTTGTCACTCTCAATTTCATCTCTTTTAAAAAATCTAAAATGCAGAAATGCTGCACATTTGTGACAGAACAGACGTATTACTAACTAATGTGTCCTTTGCTGTAGTACAGACCCAGAAACGACAATGTGAAATACGTTTTCAATGCAATCATTATCATATTATATGCTAGCTTTACAATACACACATATATATCACTGTTATTGTTCTAATGCAAACTTAAACCAATACTGTGTATGTCATAGTGAATAAATATTAAGAGGATGTCCAGGACTTTACACCATGACAACCCTTCAAAACCCTCATATCACTCCACTAAGGGCTTAAAAAAAATAAACTACAAAAGACCTTGTTGCCAGATGTTTAGTTAAATATCCTGTGAGGTGAACAAAGCTATGACACCAAAGCTTAAAGTTTGGTGCCATCAGGATAGAGCATAAGAAAGGATTTTTATTCTAGTTACCTGGTGCCCCGATATAAATTGAATACTGGGTGCATTAAGTAACTGGGCCGCTCAGAGGGAATTATTCCGCTCACTCAGATCACCAATGAAATCGGTTCTGTAGCGCACTCAGCTGCTGAGGAGGTGCGGTACTAAGCATGCCGTTAAGAGGGTCCTTTCACTGAGCTGCTCTCAACGGCTCACTTACTTAACACACCCTCTGCATCCCCATTTTGATAATGGAACTATACCAGTTGCCCCTCAAAAATAAGTCAATATGTTTCCATGGCAACATATTATACTTTCTGGTTTGAGAGATCTTGTTGGAAAGCATCCCTATATCTGTATGTGTATTTAAAAACGTCATGCAGTAAAGGGTTAACAATAGAACCATTTTTCATGGTTAAGTAGTATCAGTATGTTTAGGTCATTACAAATAGTGTATTGCTACTTCTTTATGCCAATTTATCCTGGACCATGTAAATATGACGCTCATTGGCCTTTAAGGGTACCCAGGGGCTAAGAAAGCAGGATTGCTATATGAAATAACACTGCATTTATAAATTATGTGTATTTGATATAGTGATAAACTTTAGAAGATGTGTATGCTTCAGAAGAATTTTAATGTGCTTGAAAGCAGGAAATAAAAATAAAAGTTAAATCACAGTATGTTTTTATTATCAAAATAGAACAGGTTTTTTTTTTTTCAAATATAGAAAAATGATGTTTTGTGGGCTGCTAAAACTCCTCATCATCCAAAAAGTAATTTCATCTTATTTCAATGCCTTATTGATTCGGCTGGTCACATTTTATAAAGACTATTACGTTGCCCTGTTTGTGGCCAGTATATAATGTCCATTACGTGTCAACAAAGAAAAGCAATTTTCATTGATCAATGTCTTAGCAAAGCATACAAATCAAGATTGATAATACACTTCAGCACCTTTTTACAACAGTTAGGTCCTAATGAAAAACTAGTACCATATAAGAAGGCTGTAACAATGCTTAATATTCAATGTTGTTTTCCCAAAAACAGTACCAGTAAAATAATTCAACTGAACTGAAAAGTCAATGTTTTCTCTCTCAGTGATAGCTTTAAAAATCTAGCCCGTATTGTATTAGATAAAAACAATACAGACAAAAACTTTCTTTTTTTTATGAAACGTGGTTTAGCCCATAACTAAATAACTACTGTATACAAGTTTGTAATTCTATGGTCCTGTAGTTTTAACATATTGCTTGACCAGTATTTTTGGAGTAGCTGTGTGACGTAAGATGATGTAACTATTTTCCCGACACTCTCTTCTGTCATTATGGATGTTGGAATGTCGGTCCTGGAAGTTAAAGATGTGATAGTGGAGCATTTGTCTCAGCTTTGCAGGCAATGCAGGATTTTGCCTGGGTTCGAAATCCATTTTCAGAGAACTTTGTAGCAAAGGCCAAAATTCTCTAAAAGAATGTTTTGTGAGATAATATCGAAATTATGCCTGTAATGGCACTCGATTTGAAAAGAGTTCACTAAATTGTCACAAACAGCCGTCAAAATACTTGCTCACTTTGCCTCAACATATCTGTGTGAAACAGGGTTTTCTTTGCTATTTACATCAAAAATACCTATAGAACGCTTGAATGTAGAGACAGATCTGAGGTTGAAACTCCGAAATCAAGCCGAGTTACCACAAACTCTGCGCTAGCAAGCAGTCTCATCCTACTCACTGAGGTAAATATGACTCATTAGGTGTTCTTTTATTTTCAAGTTTATTAAGTATTTCAATAGTTGTACTGTGCTATTTTGCTTTCTGTCTTCAGAAAAATATGTTATTATATATGTTGGAAAAATCATCTTTTTCTACATACTGTACTGTTTATTAGAAGGGGGAAGTACATCTCTGAAGGTGGGCGCAGCAAAAAAGGTTTGGGAACCTCTGCTCTATGCGCACAGATGGTGGAAAGTTTTGATTGAAAAAGCATGGGCCCTTTTAGCCCAATGCATAACACATTAAATCCTATTCTCCAGATCTTACCTGAAAAGCTTGAGCGGGGATGATTAAAACCTGTCTTTACATGTTTGTGACTCTACTCCAGACACAGCCTGGTAGGCGAGACAAGGAGGTGTGGAGATTTTGGTATATTGCAATAGGCAGATACTAACTTTGCTATCCTCTCTTGAAACCCTCAGAAAGGGAAACTGAGAATATTGAAAATTGAATATACTTGCTGAACCAGAACTGTTCGGCAAAACTATACATTTTAACACTTGCTTACATTAAAAAAAATGAACATGCTTAATTTATTTGAAGAATGTTAACTACAATAGTTACCGGAACAGGTAATACAATATTGTACCGAATTAAAGTTCCATATTTTCTAAATATATTGGATTGATTTAAATGGTATAGTAAAATCTTAAAAAAATTCTGATTCTTACTGTAAATCAGGGAAGATCATAAAACTAGTTGAACATCAAGTTAATTACTTTTGTCAGAAGCCTCTATAACTTTCTTTCAGATGCATTAATCAGTTACCAGAAATCTAGAAGCAACAACAAGGTTATAATAACAGCTTTCCATATTGCATTTAAAATTTCACATTAAAATCAAAAATTGTTCAAGGATGCACAAACAATGTTTTCTATTAAATACCTAGATACATGCTACCTTAAATGACAGACTACGATATTAAAAAGATATGAATGATTTTTATTGGCTATTATAGTGAATCATGACAAGGGAATAGTCTAACATTTGGGGAGTGGCTTTTTACCTCTTTCACTGTTATACAGTAAGAATTCTTAGTCATTATATCAATTTAATCCCATGTCATTTTATGTGGGATACAATTCAATGGAAAGCACAATAATTGGATGTGATTTTATTGCATTTTGCGACACGCCTTCCTTAAAGAAAAAAGTTTGTTGAGCACACATAATTCACTTTACAGATGATTTGAAGTGCACAAACAATTAAAAATGCAGCAATAACAAAAACAATAATTTGACATTTATGAAATACTAAAGCGCTCCAAGGTAAGCTTTTGAATACAGTGCTCCTTTTTGTTTGAGCGCATGGTGATTTGCCAAGCTACACCTTCACAAGGCACTCACCCTAGGGCGTTCTGCTTGCAGATACAGTTTGATCTGCTGTACTTTTGGATTTTCTTTTGGAGTGATGTACCTCATCTTGACAATCCCAGAGGGGAGAAAGCACTATCATATTCTTTTCTGTGTATTCCTTCACAGCAAACCGTCCATATGCTTGCTGTTAGCTTGGTGCTGTGCTATTATTTCACCAGCTTGTTTGTATAACAACGACAGCTGCTGTATTTCTGCTGAAGTTGTGAAGAAATAAAATGGATATAAATACACTGAAGAATAGACAAAGCTGTCTGCTTCAATATGTGCATGATGTACATAATGATACTGATTTAAACTGACATTAGTAAATAATCATGTTATTAATAAATAATGCCTGCACGAAGACAGGTGAACATTATTGAAATAATCACTGTTAAATGTAATACATTTTTTATGTCATATTTTGAAGCACTGAACCTTCTTTTTGAACATTAATATAATTTTAAAATGTCCTCAGCAGTACATAGTTTAATGTAGTAATATAGCAAATTTTTATATCTAGCTGTAAGCATCTCCCATGGAAACACATACACAAAAAGCCCACAATGTACAAGAGATGATCACTGGATCGCTGTGAAATACAAACTGACAGATCCAGAACAAAATTGGCATTACATTGCTTCCATCCTGAATTCTGCTTCTAGTACAATAATCTGTTTGAAAACATGGCAAAATGGCCATTACCTTCTTAACATTGCAATGTATAGCTGGTTTGGGAAAACAGAGACTGATTAGATTTAGGTTGATATAGAAGGAGTCTGATATGATCTTGAAAAAGACGTACAGCTGAAATGAGCATTAAATTATTAATTCCATCTGACAGACAAAAGAGAGTTGCAAATGATTTCATTTCTAATATTTACTGAACAGTAATATGCATCTATCCTGTATAACAGCTCTACCACACTAATTAGACATTTACATTATCAATTAGCCAATCACAGTAGAGCCAGTAAAATCAAATACCACATGAGGCCATGTTGTGATAATGACTGTTGGCTAAGGGAACAATAACTAATTTCAGTGCCTCCCGAATAGCTTCCCAATTGAAACGGTTGCCCTTTAGTCTGACAGTGTAAAAACTGAATATAAATACACATACCCAGTGGTATGTCATTTGAAAGCCCTAATTAAAGGGTTTTGCTAAAAGACATTTCCTCCTGCCATATTTCAAAGATTTTTTTTTTTATATTTCAAATTTGATTATCATTTTGGATGTCATGGAATGTATCAGTTATTATAAAGAATCTGGTTACTGCTTTACTTTCTTTTTTTTTTTTTTTTTTAAACAGCTTTATTGGTTTAGATTTTTCAAATGCATACTAAAATTAGGCGATTCTTATGCATTATACTTAATTTAACTGGTTCATCTGTACACTAAAAGCAGCCCTTTTTCCTTCAATTTTGCTGTTGACGGCAAAAGTAGAATTTCCAGAGTAAAGTAAGATGGAAAAGGCAGGAAACTCTCTGCTGGGCCTGAAAAAAAATCGAACCCTAGAAAATTGAAAAGCATGAAATGTCAAAAGAGATTCTTCAACATCCTGTCCATTTACTGTAGAGATCTTTTCTCATTTGCTGATGTCTTTGGCAGACCTGATTGTGTCACCAATCGCTCTGTATTTTGTTTAATTATGCAGCACACTGACAGAAATGTTCTTTCTGATCACATAAATCACTTCCCTTTGACACCCTGCTCAATAGGAGTTGCTAGAACAATACAGTGAGAGCTATTGACTACATCTCTCAAGTCCACAAGGTGTATCATTTAGCCTAGAGTGATAATTAGATGCAGAATTTACAGAAAACTGTCAATAGCCATGTCAATAGAAGGACTCTTAGCATCTATCATCCTGTGAATCAGTGGCATTTTCAGCTATGAAATCCAGAAAATGATAGCTTTCAAATAAATGGAGGAAAGGAAACACGACTCCTTCGGGAGGGATAAAACAGCTCAATTGTCCCCTCACCAAGCGGCTCTCTGACGGCCTCACTCAATAGAAAAGGTCACAGAACATTACAGCAAAATATCTCTGAAACATGATGTACAACATCGCTGGGACATGACAAGCAGGCAAGCACACTGTGAGAGGCCTGTATATCTCTGACCTGACAGATTTAAAGTTGGGGTCAGCAGGTGCCAGACTCGGCAGGAATTGAAGGTCAATGACTAGCCTGGATATTAAAAATAAATGTAACTGTTTGCTTTATAAGAACAGCAAATTAATGTTAAGCAAAACATGTAAGACCTAGAAGCAAATAAAGGGCACCCAGGCCTGATTTTCAAAATATAAGAACCACTTAAATAATAATGACTACTATAATGAGGACCACTAACTACAATGTTGTCCTAACACTAAAAAGGGGATGTATTTAGCATTTGTAATCATGGGTGCTGTAAACACCATATAAATCATATATGATTTAATATCTCTGAAAGCCATCCATGAAATAAAGAAAGCACTGTAGGACACATATGTCATATAGTTTTCTATATGGTTTTTTTCAGTATTTATTCAGGATTATATTAAGAGTATTTTTTATTCCAGTTGCTCTGTTTAAAAGCATTGATGACTGAAATAAGAGTACTTTCTCCAAATACAAATATATGTACACCTTTCCCCAAAAGGTGTAAGGGGCAAGCTTTTATCTTCTCTGTTTCTAAAATAAAAATAATGTTATGAGCTTATCTCCAGATGTGTAAAAATGTTAAGCTGCAATACATAGCATAAATGAGTATTGGTAACCCATATAGTCTGTAAAAAAAGCTATTCTAACATAAAAAAAAATATTAAGACAACTTTTAGATACCAGTTTTCATAAACATTACAGTAAAAATGAATATGGTTTGAAGGAAAGCACATTTTTTATGACCAACATCAACATGCAATTATAAGACATAGCACTGGAACACAATCCATTTTCACCCCCTCCTCTGTTCATAAATGTAGACCTTGTACAAGATGTGTAGCAGAGTTCAAATTGCCAAATTATTACTATTTTCAGATGAGTCTTCTATTAGTATGTGTGTGTGCTACTAATGGCATGGAAACTGTGACATGCTAAATTATTATCATTGGACAGCTTATAGGAGAAGAATATGTTTTGTATTACCTTGGTCTAGACAAGATTTGAACCCTGGTCCTGTAGGTGACAAACGAGTGTTCTAAGGCAGGGTATTAATCATATACACAACTAAGAGGAATAATATTTAATCCTATGATGGCATCCAGGCCATCAAGTTTCAACTGACAGTGGTAAAAGAAAATGATTTACACAGATCAATCACTTGACTCATCAAGCTGCGAACTGGCAGCTACTCTTCATGGCTGTTTTTTAAAAGGCGCTGCTGACAGAAGAGTCCCACTTCTTGATTAAAGGCCCTGTCTGGCTAACCTGTTATTTGAAGAATGATTGTCGCTGAGTGACAGATACTTTTCCGTTTGGTTCAAGGCAAAAGATATTGACATTAAAATTCACATTGCTTACACTGAACAGATGTCACAGTTGGCAAGTGGCTTGATAGCAACAGCAGGTACACAGTGACTCAAGGGGGCACAATAACAAGCACCGTTGGCCTGTTAAAGACTCTCAACAAGTGATTCCTTTACATCTTGCATCAAATCCTTTCCCCTTCCCAATTATCATCAAAGAACATCTGTTTGTTGTTTCTCGTGCACCCTCCCTTCCTAGCCTCACCTTGACCCCACTTTCAATTGTTTTGGATGTTATTACTAAAAATAAATAGCACTCAGGAATGAAGCGACCCTTTGCATGAGAAGGGCGTCCTCCCTCACAAAAACATCCACAAACACCACAGAGAGCGAAATCCCAAAGCAAACACTGCTGCTTCCATCCTAATGGGATCTCAGTTGACAGTAAAGTAAAATGGAAGTTGCGTCTGGTATCAGATATGAAATCACAGTCAATACATTTGTTGCTTTAAGCTGATCCTGCTGTCTCTTTCAACATTAAAAAATGCAAGCTAAGCCGTCAAAGTGTCCTGATGAGCAATGCGATATGGTAAATGCTATGCTGCTTGATGTATTTACTTTCCCTATATGTAATTCCTTTTAGAGGAAACCTTAAGGATCCCTATGTAACAAGGAACCAAACAAACCAGGGCGTGTGTGTGTGTAATATATATATATATATAATACAATACATGGATGAAGGCTATATTTGTATCCTGAGCCATTCAAAAAAAAAAAGGAATAATACTGCAGTAGTGACGTCAAAATGGCGTATTCGTCTAAAAGATTATACTTGACCTTTGACTCCGACCACTTTCAAACAAAATGTCTCGTTTTAAATCACTCAGCAACACCCACAATTCGTGTTTTTTAGGCACTTAACAAATCTGTCTATGAAGATTTACAATCATCTTCCAACAACGGCAGCACCAACCAAGCAAACAAGACAAATAATCTTCGTCTCTGACAGCGACTAAAAAATAAAATAAAAAGCATAGCCTATTGAAATACATTTTCCTTAAAAATAGGTTATTTTTTGCAGTTCAATATCTACCCAGTTTAATTTATCGTTCCTGAATTATCAAAAAGAAAATTATATTTAAGATTCCTAAATATTAACTTAATTTATGTTATTATTATTCATTAAATGCACTTCAATTTGAATATTAACACTCATTTATTGTCTTTTTTATCACAGATAATATCTATGTATTATAAAAAATAATAGATGGGCTTTAGGGAGATGAGAAGATTATGAACGTTATTTCAAACTTGCTTGAAGTTTAATGTTTGGGGTCATTATCTTCCTAAATTGCTTAACACGACCCCCTTGCAAATGAGTCTCAATAGGTTAACTTCCTGCATAGATAATAAATACATAAATAATGAATCAATGATGTGGATCTTATAAACATAATTCTTAAATAATGCTTTTATGTTAAAAAAAAATAACCAAGTAGGATATATTTTAGTTTTAACAGAAATCAAACCGATATTCAGAGGTAATATTTTTCCTTAAGAAAAAAAACTGCATCACACTCAAATACCGTTACACACTTCAGATTCGCTGGTACAGTACTCCCCTGACCTCCCAACTCCCACCTAATAAGCTCTTGTTAACTGCAGTAAATGTACTGTATTATTATTAGTATTATTATTTGTTTACTTAGCAGACGCCTTTATCCAAGGTGACTTACAAAGACTAGGGTGTGTGAATTATGCATCAGCTGCAGAGTCACTTATAATTACGTCTCACCCGAAAGACGGAGCACAAGGAGGTTAAGTGACTTGCTCAGGGTCACACAATGAGTCAGTGGCTGAGGTGGGATTTGAACCGGGGACCTCCTGGTTACAAGTCCTTTTCTTTAACCACTGGACCACACAGCCTCCTCCTGTATTCAAGCCCCCAAAACACACAAAAGTATAGTGCTGCAGATCGGAGCCTCTCATGGCGCTGTTTCTAAACCCGCGTTATAGCAACGGAGCACTGCATAATATATATATATATATATATATATATATATATATATATATATATATATATATATATATATATATATATATATATATATATATATATATATAGACATGAGAAGGCCATTCAGTAAATGCAAGTTATTTTTTATTTATTTATCTTTCTCTGAATAGATCCATATATCAACTATTTACATATACAAGAAAAGCAGAAATAACATCTACTGTGACTGGATACAGAAAATAAATAAAACATCTTAACAGCTTAAAAATTAAACACTTCAAAGAATAAAAACAAAATACAGCTGAACCTACAGTAAAACAGCGAATCCTTAACATTTACAATTCTGTGAACATCAGCATCATAATAAATCTAACCTTGCAACAAACTTTAGCTGTGTTGATATCTATTGCACTTGATTCATTGCTGATTCCTTCATATGTTGCACTTATTTTTTACCGTTGTTGCATTTCATCCACAATTCGTGATCGACTTGGCTCCCTTTTCAATTTGATTAGGCTGTCCTGTAGGCGGTCCACGGGGAGCGTCTAGTTTAATTTATGCATGAAACAGGTGGAAAATCCGACCAAAAAGGTGTTCCGAATGTCAGTGTTTCAAAATGACAGTTTGATGAATCACTCACTATTTAAGAAAAAATATAAAAATGAAATTCTCGGTAAACATTTCTAACAAAATTCTAAACACCGACTCTTTGATGAATAGAGGCCAGTACCACATCACCTACTTGAAATAGTTATGCAAAGTCATCTCACTACAGTTCTTGTCTACTATCTTGCTGAAGTATACATGAATAACAGGGCAAAGCTAATTCATTTTCAAATGCAAGTAAACTCAGGTCTCTTTTTGCAATAGCAGTGTTTGAAATTCAACCAAAATGTGTTTATCTTTCTTAATCACCTTAAGTTTCACTTTTGGCCCTGTCCTCTCTCTAAGTTGGTTCTATATTTAAATATCACAGCCCAGTGCCAGACTCCCAAATGTATACCGTATATACAACATATATCAAATCTGTGCTGGAGGAGACATACTCCGGACCCCCTAAAAAGGTTGGAAATTGTGAACCCCTTTGTGTTCTTAAAAACCACGCTTGCACTTTCAGGCCGTGACAAAATCAATCAAATTGAAGAGCTTTAAATGTAGTTGTACAGGCATATTTCATTTCATATTCCAAAAAGACAACAGATTGTAATGCAAACAGACTTTACAATGAGTTCATTAAATGTTTTCACTGCATGTGAACAGTGGCACTTGACATTTATTTAATCCCTGCTCTGATCCAAGAATAATGGTTAAACCTTTCTACAACAATTTTTTTTTAAAAAAACAATAAAATAGTTCCCTACACTGTCAGTTCTGAACATTGTACAGTTTATTGAATTGGCTTTTACAGAAGCTACTTTTCTTTAATACAGTGGGAAAACAGGAATAACCTGTAAAATCAGGAAATGATCACGTCCCCAAAGTTCAGAGCAAGTTCAGACAGTTTTATAGGTTTTCCTCCAGTTTCCTTTGTGTTTTCATTGAAGTGTTTGTCAGACATGGTTTTCTTTAAGGATATGATAAAACTAACTACTTAAGCACACATCAAAAGCATTTAAAAGTTAAAATCCAGTAGCTTTATAGTTAATTTTGAGGGAATATCCAGGCCTTATTGATACCCATCCTTTGAGCTTTCATAATCTTTAAAAAAGTGAAGAAAAAATCTAGGGAAATGTGACAGAAATAGAATGATTCTGGGTGGCAAAACTCCCTCCCGACCTGTGAAGGTGCTAAGTAACGGGAACAGAGTACCTTGGACTGGTTGGCCTGACAATTCATTCCCAGGGTTAAAAGGAAGTTGGTCATCTAGAAAGGGGGAGGAGCTTCAGTGCACTAACTCATCGACCCAGAAGGGAAACGATGTGGCAGCTGCGGATTGGAGGAGAGGCTGCAATCGTTTACCAAGGGGTCATGCATGACGGTACAAATAGGGGACAGAGCAACGTGATCTGTTCCTTCGTTTATGGTTAAGGAACAACCTGGAAGGACCCATATTGTGTTTATCGAACCGTGAGTGTTTTGTTTGTTTGTCACTAATTGTTGCTATTTGTTATTATTAGTAGACGGCTAACACGTTCCAGAGCTGTCGCCAGAAACCAGCACTAATCCGGACATCACTGCACCTGTATCACGATAAACTGTATTTACACCACGAACACTACAGCAATCACCCAGGACTGGTGACCACGTTTATATATTGTGTGTATGTACTTTAACTCTGTTTATTATTTGGGACTGCAAACCCTTTATTTACAACAGTGCAATACACATTGATGTGTATTGCCTGGGATTTATTGTTTGGTCACCAGACCTGGATTACAAAATTAAATCACTTTCTGATTGGATTATCACTGTCTATCTTTTCATTGCGCACCACAACACTCCTACACCTGTACCCTGCTAACCACATTGCCACAGGAATAAATAAAATTGGAGAATTTAAAAGAAAAAAGAAAACAGCATAATATTTTGCCACAGAGGTGAGCCCAAACCTGAGGCCTGAATTTGAGTACATTTTGGCTGAAATGAAGCCCAAATATATGTAATGTCTATCCTCTGGTGTCAGTGGGTAACAAGGCTCATTTACTGCTCTGACAGTTGCCCAGTTATGAATACATCTTTTAATTTAAAGGGAGTAAGCTCACCTTGGGGATATGATCCATCAGTATAGAAAAAAAAAGGAAAATTGACAAATGTCACTCATCTCAATATAAAAGCTGCGAGTCATACTAGCTTATCAGAGCCTATCATGTGTTGAGGACAAGCCAACAGCTCTGATGATCCATCTTACTGTGCTATCAACAGCTATAGACTTCTAAAGCACACACGAATTGCACATCACAAGAAACCACCTTGGGTGATAAAGGTAGTTATATCCCTACATATATTTATGGAAACCATTAAAAATAAAACTGCTATAAAGAAAATAGCTGACTGCAGAGTAAAAGCCTGAAGGACCCAATTTCCTCCTAAAGCACCTGATGGACACTGTAACAAGCAGATTGCTTTCTAGCACCAATTTTTGGAGCATGTGAAAAATGGGCTGCATGCTGGTATGTGGTCCAAGATGACTCATAAATCTTCCTTTATCTCCTTCGTGGTGTTAGCAGAAAAGGATGAGTTGCTTTTTTCCCATCTCATTCACATGTCTATCTGTCTGTTATCCTTGCCCTTGAGCAAAGATTACTGATGCCCTGCCTTTGATATATGACACATCACACACAGCAGCTTTTCATCGAGTGAATTAACCTGGAAAAAAAATGCAAACCTGACTGCCATCAGCTTCCCGACTTTCCCACTATTCTATTGTGTGCACACCCCCTAGTATTGAGCAGACAAGCTGAGAGCATTGTGGGTAACCTAGTTCAGTGGCAAATTGTTTATATGACCTCTGCAAGTCAAGTCTAGGCATTTTGTAATCTAGTATGCGTTTTCACAGTATGTCATCCTTATAACAAATTGTACCTGTCATTCCAGTAGATTTTACTTAGCATGGGTTGGGGTTCAAAAATGTGATAAGAATATGACTTTCAGGGTGGATAAGTGCACAATGTCCTAGACAATGTTATTTTGTTATAATGCTATTGTATTTAGTCAAGAATTATACAAAAAATAGTTCAGATGAATCAAATGTGGTTATATAAAAAAAAAAAAAAAAGAAACGTGGATTGTTGTTTTGTTTTTGACTTTGACCCAATGCTAAATGGGTGTTACTGCCTTTTGTCTTCCAAGGGTGTTACTGCCTATCGTTAAGATATCAGCAAAGATGTTAGGAAACACTTATAAAAAATAATTCTGAAATGCTGTGTGCTGGGAAGTTGACCTCATCAATATTTTCATTTTGTCTTTCATTAATTGTTTCCATCCCAGCCTCTAAAAGGTTAACTTGTTGTCCCCTCTAAAGGGCATATGAATGCATAATGTAAACACTGAGGCATCATTTCCAATAAATCTGACTTACAGTAACTTGAATAAATAAGATTAATGGCACATATGACCACACTATATAAAAACAGCCTGTTAAAGAAAGCATTAAGCAATTACTACTGTAGTTTTAAAAGTTCCTACATTATATGGTAATATCATTTTCTCTTAATGTTACACTTCATTAATCCTCATCTAACACCCCTAATACATTTTGTTTATTTTAAATGAACACAATAAATTATGTTTATTAAAAGTACTAAATAGGTTTATGAAAATGGGGCATAGTTTAATGTTGTTGTTGTTTTTTTTATCTTAATCTGAATGACCAGAGAGCTCATAAATAAAATATCACATAACAAAGTGAGTGCTACAATTCATTATCATAATGGTTTTGTTCATGATCTATTTCATTAACTTATAGTCTTTAACCCAAATAAATGTGTTATTTGGCCTACTAGAGCAAAACTATTTAAGAGATGGAATGCTAAGTTTCTATTTAGCACTATAGTGATTTATTCCAAATGTTAAGAATCCTTTATGCCAGCTTTATTTACGCTTTTCCTAAACAAATGCAAAAAGATAAAGATGTTTAACAAATCTAGAATGTGTTATCTTTTAACTGTTATCTGCTGTCACTTAAAATGATCATTATTTGTCCTTCCATCAGAAATTGATCTTGATTGTTCAGTAACTTTTCTAGAGGATAAATATCTAATTTCTTAGCAAAGTTATTATAAACACAAGAAGAAAACTTAATTTACATAAAAGGGTCGGTCAACAAATTAGAAACAACTGCCATAGCAACACCAATATAGTGGAAGGCAACAGCCTTGTGTGGAATAACAACTGTGAGACGCGGTATAATTGAACGTTCTGTGATGCTTGGTGAGAAAAACAGAAAAAAAAACATACCTGTTACATTTCATCTGCTCTGCAATTATTCCTCATTCAAAATCAATTAAGTTCCTGTACAACTGGCACCTTAACAACATATTACATTTGTTATAGAATTCTCCATCTGGCCTTTTCAATCTAGTTGTCTTCGGTTCTCTTCTATCAGATCTACCTATATCTCCATTACATTATAGCAAAAGCCGCTTTACTACAAAATAAATAAATAAATAAATAAATAAATAAATAAATAAATCTAAAGAGGCCATTAATCTGAAAGCATACATTTGCTATGCAGCTTTTTTATTACTGGTTACTAACAGATGTTTACTGATTGCTGATTGCTCTTAATGTTGACCACTGAAATCTGTTCATACAATGAGTTGAATTAATAGCTAAAATAAATCCCTATTTTCTGAAATGCAGTCCATATGATATGGAGACAGTGCCAGGTTTCCTTAAAGCCACCATTAGTTGAAGGGGTGCCTGGAACACCCGGAACTCCCTGTGAGCCTCCCTAAAATGTGGGTGTGTAATACATTTGCAATGAAAAGTTACTAGTCTAACTGCACATGCCTTCGCTGCAATATACATAGGCACTTAAAAATTACTGTTCATTTTATTTCATAATGCACATCACAAACAAAAATATACAAAACAAATAAAAACAAAGCATTAATATCATACTGTTATCATATACGCACGCATTGCACAATAACACAAAGCAAATTAAATATCTACTTTTTATTTTAGCCAACGAGGTGTTCACTTGTGGCAGCAATGCACTAGCAAAAGTCACAGGGCAGTGACATCAGCTCCCTAGCAACAAGCCTCCTATGTTTGGAATGGGATTCTTTCAATGCAGCGGGTTTGTGCATTTGACAAAGGAGGGGAAGACTCATGAAATTAATTGGCGACTTAAGTTGATGAGAAGCAATTACCCTCCGCAGTACAAATTAAAACAGCGTGCTGCTTTTTATACGAAAAATGAGAAAAAGCAGGTTGGGTAGAGGATTTATATTGGAGCCTGACGCCCCTGATAAAATGAGGGAGTGGTTGTACAGTATTTGTTAGTCTATTTGTTTTTCTATTGGTCTCTCGCTGTATCGCAGCCCTCCATATATAGCGGATTTATATTGGACCCTGACACCAGCGATATATCGAGTGGGTGGTGTACTTATAAATATCTGTATTGTTTTGATAGATACTGAGTGAGGTTATGTGGGTGTGTGTGTGTTTCATTTCTGGAACGGTAAATAGGGTTTATTTCTATTACGCTAATGTGAGTATGACATAATTGCCCAAAAAAACAATGTTTTAAAATCAATTCTAAAAATGTTCATATGTTTTATGATGTTTGGTATATTGTGAGTCTGAGGGACATAAATAACTGATATAGTTATGATGGTTGCACCCTGATAAATGCATTTATCTTCTGCAGACAAACTTATATAAACTGTCAATATTTATTAGTTACATTTAATTATTATTATTATTAGTAGTATTATTTATTTCTTAGCAGACACCCTTATCCAGGGCGACTTACAATTGTTACAATATATCACATTATTATTACATACAATTACATTATTTTTCACATTCCGCATTTCAATCCTTAACCAGTAAATCGTTGCCTGTGTCAGTTAGCTTGTTTATCTCCCTCAAATATTTGGCGGCAGGGGGGAACATGGACATTGTCGACAGGGCGCAGTGCAGTTCACAATTGTAAATCAGAGCCTGCTGTGATATTTCTTTTGGGCCATCCATAGCCTTTCTGCCGATATTTCTATTAACTCTAAACCCTGTGATGGACAGGACCCTGACCCAATCCTGTCCGCTGCTTTACTAAACAACCCACATACTTAGCCTAGAGTGACATAAAACAACCCAATATCAGAACATAAAGCAGAGACTAATTTAGCTGGGGACCTATCACAATTTAATAACGTGCTATATCCTACACAGCCAGGCCTGGAAACTGAGTTCCCTGTTAAGAACTAGCTAAAGCAATGCTGCCCATATGCGTAACTGGAAACACCACAGGTAGGTACCCCTCCTGACATGCTACAGGATATTACCAGTCGGACACTTCTGAAAAACCAGGGAATAGGTAATTGGCTGTTACTAATGTAAGTGACATCTGAAATGAATGGTAAATCACACAAAGCATTTTATTCCATCAAGAAGAATTATGTTTAACTATATGTAAAATATGGTTTCAAAAGCCCTTAACCTGGCAGAGAAAACTCTTGCTGCTATTAATGGAAAAAAGGCAATGATTTAATGACTGAGGATTGAAATGCTGCATGAATGAAACTCATAAATATTCAGTTTGTATAAATTTGTCTACAGAGTACAAGAACATTTGTTAGGTTCCAACCATCATAACTATTTCACATGTGCTGCAATCTCTATTTATGTGTATTTTATGATAGCACCCAACTGTTTCAACAGATACAGCGGCTGGACTTTAATGTGGTTTGTGCAGCCTGAAGTCACATCAACAAATGTTTAACATCTGTGAAAGCCGGACTGACAAATATTCACTTTTGTAGGTCACATTGGCCTCTATCATTAACAATTACTTTAAACTTCACAATCTTTCTTCTCTATGCAAGGAAGGACATTTAGAGTTCACCCTACCTAAAACCATCAAGCTTGTTTTTAAACTGGAGCTTTACTGCATTTTAACTAAGGCAGCGATTTTCACAGCACAGAATTCTAGCATATATTATTGTTTCCTTATTTCCTTATCATTTACATATTATCTAAACAATGAAAAAATAATCAACTACACAATGGTCATCATTCTTTTAAGCAAACTGCTTGGAAAATGTGCTTCACCTGATTTGTTTTATTATTATGACATTTGCCAGAGGTTTGTTCTTGTCCTGCTGATTTAATTATTTTCTTATAAGTCTTACCTAATAATTTATGATTGAACAATTTAAATGATGGGTGCCTATCTGATTAAAAGTTTAAGTGCGAAGGTGAAGGTGGAAGCCAATCATTGAACTTTTAAACCTATGCTGAGAAACAGCTTACAAATGAATTGCCCTGTTAGAATTATTTACTGGGCAGAACTGGGACTGAAAACAAAACAAACAAATCTAGCTGTAAATATTTTCCAACCACAGAGTTAAATTCACAAAACGGTAAAATATTGCTAGACTGAAATGAATGTTTGATCGATCTAAAATTATATTTATTTTGCCCAACAGAGTATTGCCAGTATGCCTGGAGTGGGGGCCATCTCTCTGTCGGGTCCAGTCGTGGGTCTGGTTTTGGGGGATACCCTCAATATGATTTACCTTAATTCACTATTCTTTGCAATGCTTACTTAAGCATTACTTTGCTTTTCCTGTTCATTATTGCACTTTGCTATGCTTTTACTATGGTCAACTTTTATAAGGGGAATGCTATGAGTAGATGTCCAGCACATCTATGTTGTGTATTAATACAAATGAGAAAAAGCAAATATAAGCAGGTGATGTACGAAACCAAGATGGGGAGACTAATGTACAGGATGATGAATAGCATGAACAGGGCACCCACTTTTTTGTGATGAGTGAAGGTTGGATGTCTAAAATACTGTTACTTAAATACAAATATTAATCAACAACTCACATCCGCCACATGCTTCAGGGGTGTGAATCTCTTAACAAAGATGTTCTTGATTCAACAAACATTTGTAGAAACAGTTGATTTGCAACACGAAGTCTCTACGGTTACAAGTGCTTGTGACTGCTTTTAATGTCTGTGTTAGCCATCCGTAGGACCGGTCACAGACACAAATCAACCTTAATTTTTCAGGTTTTAACCTAGCTTAATGGCATTATCATCATTTATTTAAAACCCTGACGAAAGCGCGGTGATTCATTTTTAGCACTATGTGGTACTTTTTTTTTTTTAACAAACAAACATTTTAAGCTTTTTTTTTATTGATTTATTTATTTTTAATCTCCTGTCATTTTTTTTGGAATGGTTGTTTCCAACCAAGGTTTATTTTAATGACCCTGTTTAATGGCTACTAAATGGAAAAGGGTTTGTGGCATTGTGACAGAGATCGAATGATTCTTGGTGTTAGATCTCCCTCTCGACCTGTGAGGGCACGGTGCAAGAGGAACAGAGTACCCTTAATTAAATGGCACGACAATTTATTCCGTAGGGTAGGTGGAAGTCGGTCATTTAGGAGAGGAACGGAGCTACGGTATCCAAACTCAATGACCCCGACGGTAAACGGTGTGGCATCCAAGGATTGGAGGAGCGGATGCGCTCGTTAACTTAGGGGTCATGAGCGAGGATATAAATAGGGGGGTAGCGTACGTGATCTGTTCCTTTGTAAATGGTTAGAACAACCTAAAAGGAGCCCGCTGTTTAAGTGAGTACCGTGAGTGTTATTTGTGAGTCTGTGTGTTAACACTGTTTGTCTTGTGTTTGTTGTATTCAAAGAATACTAATCCACACGATCCGGAGCTGCAGCCGCAGGCCAGCATAAAAACAGGACATCACTGCTCTCCTTTTCCACTACAGGCATCGTCTTTCACCACTAACGAAATCACGCACTGTCTGTGTATATGTGTTTTGTGTGGGTGAAAGAACTGGACTTTGGGTTACGGGTCAAACCCGCTGGATTATAAACAGAAGTGTTACACGCCGCTGTACCACTTCTTTCACTATTGTTTACAGGTTTCGCCTTAAGGCTCTGTACATTTAATAATTTAAATAAACACCCTTGCACCTGTACAACATTGTCTGTGTGATTAATCCGCTCTGCACTGCACTCACCTGCACGTATTCACCACTTTGCCACAGGCATGTAAAAAATACTGTAATGATACAGAAAAATCACAACAAACTTTTTTTGCACAAGAGTATCATAATTATGTTACACCAAAGGCTGGTTTATTAATTCTCAAAAAGGATGGCAGTTTTAAACACACTATAAATAATACTACTCTATTTTATTTTACATTTAAATATTTATGTGTTATGTATGCATTCAAATAATCCTGTTTTAAAGTGCTTTTATTTAGTCTCATGAGTGATTTAAAATGAGTTAGGAGTCTGTTTATTTGAAAAAGGCATGTCTACCCTAGAACAGTAATCCTAGTATGACATGTTTCACATTTTACAATGACAGGGAGGTAAACAAAACTTATAAACGTTATACAACTTTTAGCATGCTGTAAATAGCCCTGTCATTTCATTTGGAGTGTTATATTATCTGATCGCCTTCATCCAGCTGGTGGTAAATCTTTATTTCTCAAAAAGGGCCACAGGAGGCACGACAAATAAATTATCTGCAGACACAAGCATATGACTAGTTAATCAAACAAACACTATGAGCTACAAAAAGGAGCACTATAAATATTGACAACAAGCTGCTACGACTAAAAAAGAAAAAAAAAATTCAATACTTCTCTTTCGAGAGCAAGTTTTATATCAGTCCCCTGGAAACTGTTTGTATCCTCCTATAAATTTTTACAGTTGAGTCACCTGCCTGATACAATTCAGCCATTTCCTTCAGAAGCTGTCAAACCCGCCAACTATAATATATGGCCTACCAATGAGAACAGCTGTAGCCATTCTCTCTCCTGGTTCCTGTACCCTGTCCTGCATAAAATAATACATCAAGATTAATTGATTTCCTGTCAGTCTCACAGAAAAGAAAATTAATTTGCATGTAGCTTTTCCCCCAGCATATGAATTTTGTACATGGCAAGTAATTTAAGTTTTTAATTATTCATGAGTGCAAAAACATGATAAAGTGGGCTGCTGAACGCCCCAAGGCCACAGCCCAGGACTTGGTTTGTGCTGAGACAACAATAGCACTTACTAATGCCTATATAAATAATATATGTATTTACATACATCTTAGTATAACACCAATTTCTCTCACTATGACCTGGGTGTACTAGGTCACAGAGCAGCAGTTTGTCAAAGTCTGAGCTCTGTGTTACGTCAGAGACAAGTGGGAAACATATCATACGTCAGCCATATTGGACTGACCTTTGAATGCTTCTCATATATACACACATACATACATACAAACACTGCAGCCTGGAGGCAATTTAATGGTCAAAGTTACCACATGACCACAGCCAGTATAAAATTGCAGAAATTGCTGGGATATTTGACTAAATCTTTCAGAAAATTGCAGGGGGAATCAGGGGAAAATGTAGTTGCGTTTGAAATAATACAAATGTTAATAATAATATGAATAGTACAGTACTTACAGTGAATTTGTAGGAGGTGTTCAGTGTTGAAGAGCAGTAAAGGACTACAGGCTGTTGCTATTGCACTTTCCTGTGCTACTGTAGCCTTTGACCTCTCTTCATTTACTGCATGGCATGGGCATGTGGGGTAGAACTAGAGATCTGTCTTGATCTTCAATGTGATAAAATTACTTTTCGGATGGGAATTACAAATTCCAAATACAAGATACAGTTCTGTGATTTTACGTTTAAAAACTTTTTACCATATGCACTACAAAATAACTCACATCCTCAACACAACTGAGGAAATATGGAATATGTACAACATATTTAGTTTGAGAAACGTTTTTGTGCGATTTACTCTAGTCCTGCATGAACAAACTATGAAGTGGAATGTAACTGGATCTGTGCTGACGCTAAAACAATAGAAGAAGGGATGTCCACTAGCCAGCACACATGGAGCACAGAAAACGTAGCCTTACAAGCCATCGGCAATAAAGGCAATAAACTCACAATGACATCTCACAGCAGGATGGGCCGTATTTCACTGCACAACCAGGAGCTCAATTTAAACCTGAAAGATGCCGAAAATATGGGTACATTACATTTTTATTACAATTTTAGTATTCATTTTACAGATAGAAAATGTTTTGCCAAATATAACTGCAATCGCAAAGCACTGTGGGCAACCATTTTATCTTTTTTGTTTCTATGGCAGGACTGCTTACATTTCTGTCTAGCAAAAGCTTCTAATTATTTTTAGAAAACCTAATTAGCATTTAGTTCAACACTACAACAACAGCGGCAAAATTGTACTCATTCTCTAATAAACAGCAGTCACAGTGTGCAATCAAGCTGCTGTACGATGCAATGAGAATTAATGGCACCACACGACAATGGTAAATCCTACAACTCCCACTGTGTGTGTTTAATAATTTTTCACTCCTTCCAGATTGTTCCCATCAAGTGCTATTCCCAAGATCCTAATCAGCCTCCCTCCCCATTAATATTATACAATAAAAATGATCTGCAATTTCAAAATATGCTTGGGCATATTATTAGGCCACTGACCTACAAGGAACTAGATAAATAGTTTCTATAAAAAAATATATATATATATTACTTATATGTTTTTTTTTTCTTTTGCTTGTTCTATAACGCAAAACAAAAATTGAATTTCTGAATTAGTACATACTTATAAAATAAAACATGTGTTTATTTATTTATGTATTTATTGATTGATTTATTTATCAATTCATTAAAACATTTCTGACTTAATGTATGCTAAATTAATGAAAATATACATCCACACAATATGCAAATCAGGTTCAAAAGTCTCAGGTCACAAGTCGAGTTGCTAGTGTTTAGTTTTTGTTAACACTCCTTAACAGAGAAAACGTAGAAAATATACCTATCCAAACTATAGAAAAGCCTGTAAGCCTGGAGGTAATTAAAATACTGTAAAAGGGAAAAAATATACATATGTTAAGAAACTGTTTAAAAAGCCAGTATCACATCCATATAAGTGTTACCAATACCTGTAGGATGTATTAGACCTTGATGTGCTGTTACCTATCCTACAGTAAATCTTGATTGCTGTAGTCTTTAGTTTGCAGGCACAGGCCTGCTCTCACAGCTACTTTTGAAAACAAGATGGTGTTATTTCAAGCAGCACTTTGATGGCTGGAATTGTATTTCTGGGATCTAAATAAAAAAATGCATGAAATGATTCACCCAGGTAACCCTGGGGAAAATGAGAGAACAGCAAAACACAGCATCAAAACTTTTTCAAATAAGGTACAATCGTGTATAAATTAAAAGGAATGCCTTTACAACACTATGAATGTTAAACTATAGTACTGGATCTTTAATGTGTGTGGGGAATTATCTTGAAATCACTTGAAAGATATTTTTTCTAAATGTGACTGTCTTGCTTATAAGTTACTGGTGCTTATGTAAACAATGGTTAGACTATATACCATGACACATTTTTTATAAATCTTGTTTTAAAACAGTGGATAAAGGTTTCATTGAATTTTCTGTGCTTTATTAAACATACAGCAGTACACAATTAGGAGAATGTACCGCACAGCCATTTTTGCTAACAGAAAATCAGTACTCAATTTGGTATAATGGTACATTTTGAAGTTTCTCAAATTGCATTGACATGGCCAGTGGATAAAATACTGTGGTAGTGAAACAGTTAACTGATACAAACTCATTACCTCTAATGGATTCTGAGATATGAGGCCTAGACACAGGTGGTAGTGGCAGCTTTGTAAAACAATTGACACAAAATGGTTAATGTTATGTGATACCCATGACCAAACTTGACTTAAAGAATAGAATAGAGTATTAGTGTGAAGCCAATACCTCAAAGTCTATCATTTGGTCACATCACCACAGTGTCAGTTGTCAGGAGGATGGTACCCACTTGTTACCAAAGACACTTACTGGGACTGGAATACTAGATGTGTTCCTGCTTTTTCCACAACATTATTATTAAATTTCTTAGCAGACACCTTTATCCAGGGCAATTTACAATTGTTAGACGATATCACATTACTTTTACATACAATTACCCATTTATACAGTTGGTTTTTTTGGAGCAATCTAGGTAAAGTACCTTGCTCAAGGGTACAGCAGCAGTGTGCCCCACCGGGGATTGAACCCACGACCCTCCGGTCAAGAGTTCAGAGCCCTAATCACTACTCCACAAAACGTTTACATTATAGATGTAGTTCATTTAATCAGTTTATTATACTTAATTTGCATTTAGCACAACACAATAAAATACAGTAAAAATGTAATTACAGAATATAGTTTCTATTAAACATTTGGTCTGGTAATATCCCCACAAGATTCAGAAACAAATTTTTTTCAAAAGCAGTGCTTGTGTACTATAGATTAAATGCACAGGAGATGTCTCTTTTACAAAAGTTTACAAGCCAATGTCATGTGAGTTTAAACAAAACCTTGCAAGCCATACAACGAGCCAGTGAATTCTGGAGAAACACTTTTTGAACCACAAACATTCACTCTCCAAACCAGGCACATAATTATGTAAAAAGCATACTTTTGTATTATAGCAGTCAATAGCATGCAGTGAGATGTACAATTTGAGTTGAAAATCTGCACCCATGTTAGAATCAATGTCAAAATGTTTCACGGTTTAATCTAAAAATGTGTGTAAGGCGTTAGTGGAGAGAAACCCTACATATATTACATTAAAAACAACTGTATGGCATTAAACCAAAACTTGGGCTTGCACTCGTTTTGTTTTCCCAGCATAATACATAAAAAACTTCAGCTCACCAGGTCCCCAAGTCTTGAGGGGACCCTAAACTACCTTTCATTTACAACTCATTCAACTTTTCAGAAGTCTTTGAAGTAACAACCTCTAGTGTTCTTTATATTTATATTAAAAAAAAAATCTTCCATATGGTTTGGTAGGGAAACAACTTTTATACAATTCAAGTGAGTATAAGAATAACATTAAGTTTATGATTGATAAGAAACAAACTGTGTCCCTAACACTTCCCACCCCTTTATCACTATTTTGTAACCAACATTATTTTTTCTAACCCAGATAAAATATTTATACAACTAGGAGCCAAAAAGGTGCAGAGGTCTTAAGTCTTGATGTCTGCCTTTTAAATATTGCCAGGTTACAGACATACAAGGACACATTCCTGTTCGTAAGAGGTAAACGCAGTTGCAATTAGGCTGTCATCTTTCATTATAAATAACAAAGTTAAATAAAATCTTCATTTCCTCATTTAACACATGGCATTCATTGTAGCTTACTAATACATTTACATTTACTTTTTTTTTGTCATCTGGAGTTAATGTTCCCAGACTAAGTAACAAAAACAATTTAGAAAGGCAACTTCCACAAGTCAAACTTTGCAGGTCCCAGACTCTACTCTGCTATCTGTCTCAGTTGAAATATTCCATATTTATTTTGGAAATTTTAAACAAACTGCAGTTATGTCTGCCTAAATTGGCATAAATCATACCAGCATATTTATCATTATAATACTAAGCAGTCAAAGACTTAACTGTAGTATAACAAACTTGATTTAAGACCCGAAAAAAACACAGGAATGCTGCATGCCGAAGTATAAAGTAAACTGTTCATATTAATACTTTGGGGGTTTCCCCATATTAAACACTGCATGTTTTTCTAAATTTTAGTACAGTACCAATATCAAGCTACCTGCTGTGTGTTCAGGTTTCCATGAATCTGCATAATTATAGTACTTACTATGTCGACAGATTGAAATTGCATTTTTCATAAATGATGGCTATGAATACATGTTGTTATTGCATATTCTTTCCCATGGGTCTAAGAATATAATAATAAAAAAAAGAAATGACAAGAATAACCCTTTTTTTAAAGTAAAGAGATCCATGCAGCACCCAGTTTAACAAAGTTCTTTATATTGGCTGTACATTTAAATAGCTTCTGTGCCTGAAAAAATTAAATTCACATGTATTCTACCTACTTTAACCCTCCCACTAGGATGATTGTCCCCTCTCAGTGGGAGAGCTGGTCATGAGAAAGCATGCTCACTGATAAACTGACATTTATAACCATAAACTCAACAATAATCTACCAACATGCCCCTACAGCGGGTGGCTAACCTATACAGCTAAATGCTAAATAAGTCACTTGTAGTACAACCTAAATTGAATCATTATATACACACGTTTATGCTAAAGCGTGTTGATAACTATACAACAGGGACACAGCAGCAGGCCTTTTGATAAAGGCTTTGCACCCTTGACTGTGTGAATAAAAAAATAAAAAAATAAATAAATAAATAAATAAATAAACATGAAACTTTCATTTAAAAATAAATCATGTAAAGATTATTTTATTTTAATAGAAATAGTCCACCTTTCCAGTGTGTGTACCTATGACAGGGTAGATGAATTCCCTGCACCTCCCACCAGCAGGGGGAACATGAGGGACCTGACTATGCAGCAGGCACTGGCAGCTACGGGGTTAGCATTTCGTAGGAGTCAGCCTGCTAGGAGGCTCGTGGAGGGGAACAAGGGACACCTGGTTCCAAGCCCAGGTAATCAGGTACGTGGTGGAGCCAAGATATACAAAAGGGGCAGCCTCTCCACCGGTTGGGGCAGTGTTCCTGGGACCGGGGAAGCGAAGCAATATATGTCCTCTGTGCAACAGTAAACTCTCAGTACCTAAGCAATATCTATGGTGCAGCAGGGATACCACAGCAATTCTGTTAAATTATGTGCTTTGCTACATATGTTTGCTTCTCATTTGTTGGATTTTGTGTATAGTACCATATAACAAAAACTAGTTATCGAGAACCATCTAGCAATATGAATATCTGTAAATCTTGATAAACTGACAGCCAGGCAGGCAAAGGAAGGTTATGGAACAAAAGGTAATAAAAAAAATAGTCAAGAACTGTAATTGATTTGTAATTGGGATATTAATTCAAAACTACCCGAAGAATGAGAATTTCAAGCATTACTGTCCCAAAAAATAAGCAGTCACTCTAAATATGATATGATGCTAAGTGAAATTAATTAAATGTGCAGTATGATGATGACCCATATTTACTTGCATTTTGTGCAACATCTACAAATTGCCTGAGCAATGCACTGTAGGCTGTCAACCTAATGTAGTTGAAGATAATTTGGCCTTTCAGTAAATTGCAAATTACAATATAAATGTCATAAGCCTACCTGTCATATGCCCAAAGGCTTCAATTTTACTTTTATTTATGTTTTAGACCAGTGTTTCAAAGCATATATATATATATATATATATATATATATATATATATATATATATATATAATTTCTCAGAATGAAAATCTCATGATTTTATCAATACACTTTACAGCAAATCAAAGGGATATTCTTGGACAAACAATCCAAAACATACAGATAATAAATTGCTAGTGTGTCATGTTCAATTTTTACAACTGCATTATGCAGCAATAACCATAACAGGATTTAAATTGTTATCAAGACACTAAAGAATCCGCCATGCTTCACAAAGGCATCCTGCCTGAGTAATTTATGCAAAGAAAACAACTATCACATTTTCCACTGTGCCATTGCAATAGTGTACATCAGTATAGTTTGTATTTGGAAAATTCGTTGAATAAATGACTTCCATCCTAGCTGCTGTTGCAACTTCTGTTAAGTCATATCAGTTTTAATTGTCTTTGTGTCTGCACTCGGCTTGTGTTACTGTGACTCCTTCCTGGCCCAGCATCCCGAGAACCAAAATAAATTATGTTCAAAGAAAAATGCGGTTTGGTTCTTGCCGTTTGAAATCAGAGAATCAGAGTACAGAAAGAATACAAACTGTATTTAACGCTATGATCTGGAACAATATAGTGTGTGATTTGCAGTGCACTTTTTCAAACAATTTAAAAATATTTATTTTCCTGAGGTTTATAGCCACTATAGGGAAAAGGAAAGATAGTTTGTATATACACTATCGGTCAAAAGTTTTAGAACACCCCCATTTTTCCAGTTTTTATTGAAATTTAAGCAGTTCAAGTCCAGTGAATAACCTGAAATGGTACAAAGATAAGCGGTAAACTGCCAGAGGTTAAAAAAAAAAGTTTAGGTTACCAAAAACTGAAAAATAATGTACATTTCAGAGTTATACAAAAAGGCCTTTTTCAGGGAACAAGTAATGTGTTAACAACTTACAGCTGTTCTGCAGCAATGGAAGTAAATTAAGCCTTGAAAGTTGATGCTAACAATTCCTACAGGTGTCCCAACTTTTGTTGATTACTTACAAACCCTCTGTCTGTATAAAAGCAGTGTTGGAACAGACTGTGTTACTACACCCTCTTAAGCATTATTTGGACAGTATTGTACTGCAGGAAGTAGTATATTGCTCTCATAATGGTGAGAAAAAGGCAATTAACAAAGGAAGACAGACAGACCATTATAACCCTTAAAAGTGTAGGTCTTTCCTTTAGAGAAATTGCAAAGAAAGCCAAGGTGTCAGTGAGTACAGTTTCCTACACCATCAAAAGGCACTTGGAAACTGGAGGAAACTCTGACAGGAAGAGGTCTGGCAGACCCAAAGCCACAACAGGATCAGAAGACAAGTTTCTGAGAGTCAACAGCTTGCGTGATAGGCGGCTCACAGGACAACAGCTTCAAGCACAGCTTAACACTGGTCGAAGTAAGCAAGTCTCAGTTTCAACTGTGAAGAGAAGATTTCGAGCTGCAGGTTTGACAGGTCGAGTGGTAGTAAGAAAGCCATTGCTAAGATGGCAAAATAAGAAAAAGAGGCTTGCCTGGGCCATGAAGCACCGCCAGTGGACTACTGAAGACTGGAAGAAGGTCTTATGGACCGATGAATCAAAATTTGAAATCTTCGGTTCATCACGCAGGGTTTTTGTACGCCGTCGAGTAGGCGAAAGGATGGTTCCTCGGTGTGTGACACCAACAGTCAAACATGGAGGAGGAAGCGTGATGGTCTGGGGCTCTTTTGCTGGATCCAGAGTCGGCGACTTGCACAGAGTGAGTGGCACCCTGAACCAAAACTGCTACCACAGCATTTTGCAGCGCCATGCAATACCCTCTGGTATATGCCTAGTTGGTCAGGGGTTCATCCTACAGCAAGATAATGACCCAAAACATACCTCCAGGCTATGTCAGAACTAGCTTAGAAGAAAAGAACAAGACGGTAGGCTTCAAATCATGGAATGGCCAGCACAGTCTCCAGACTTAAACCCCATCGAGCTGGTTTGGAATGAATTGGACAGAAGAGTGAAAGCAAAGCAACCTACAAGTGCAACACATTTGTGGGAACTTCTGCAACAGTGTTGGGAAGAACTTTCCGAACAATATTTGATTTCCATTGTAGAAAGAATGCCACGAGTGTGTTCGGCTGTTATATCTGCAAAAGGTGGCTACTTTGATGAGTCAAACATTTAGATTAAATTTTGTTAAACAAAACGATTCCATGATTTCTTTTTTATCTCCAATTGTTTATTTGTTCTATGCTTTAATTTCAGAGTACATTGAGACATTAAACTGTGTAAATTTCAATAAAAACTGGAAAAATTGAGGTGTTCTAAAACTTTTGACCGGTAGTGTATATTATAAAATGGGTATTTTAAATACTCTATCCTGAATGGTCAAAGGGGTGTTGAAAATAATTTCATGTTGCAACAAAGCTGGAAACTATACTGATAGTTTGACAAAAGGAGTAACGCAGGCATACCTCTGTCGTGAACACAGGTTGTCAGTAACCATGCGGAAAAGCAAAATTTATAAAGAAAAAACAACAACAACAACAACAACAACAACAACAACAACAAAAAAAACAACAAAAAAAACAACTTGTGGATCTGATGATCTTTTCATGTCGGGTTGATTTGGAATAAAAGTTCAGTTTGGGATTAAGATTTTATGCACTTTGAAACGATTCATGACAGATTGATTTTAAATAAAAGTTCAGCTTCAATTCAGAATTTTTAATTTTTGTACGGCGTTTTAATTAGTTAACGAATAGGATCAAGCAAATGCAGATCATTTTGATTGTCCTTTCGCTATAACGAACCCCTCGATGACAAACAAAAGGCTTGGACCCCAACAAGTTTGTTATAGTGAGGGTGTACTGTACATACATATAGACCAGGTCTACTCAGGTCTGCCATCTTCAGTTTCTTAATATTGGAATTTTGGTCTTGGGCGATTATACATATAAATATACAGGACACAATTGTGTCGAATACCGTTTATCACTAAAGACTCATTGAAGAACAGTGGGGGGGGGGGGGGGGGGATAATTTGCTGTTTCATGATGTTTTACACAAACAGTATTGGAACTAAGACTATGCAGAAATACCCCTTTCATTTGAATTTAATACCTGTATTTATAAGGCATTAAAAATTACTTCTGGGTATCAGATAACCAATTATTCATTACCCAAGATGCAGTACTAAATGGAGAACTGCTTTGATTTACTTGCAACCTTTCCTTTTATTAAAACACTTTGTCTTATTGTTTTATTGATTTACAATCCGTCCTACTTTTTTGGCATCTGAAAACAATCAAGGCGCAGAGCAGCAGAATGTTTAGACATTAATCGTTAAAAGACAGTGTTTTATTCCAGGCCAGGGGTTTGCTGCACCAGCTGCTAAGCATTCTGGTAAAGGGAATGATTAATGGCCTTGTAGCAATAACGATAAGGCAGAGTCATTAACATATCGACAGGCCCAAAGATGGATTATCGACATTGATTATTTCATGGCCTGTTGATACCCATTTGTAA
The DNA here is from genome assembly GCF_902713425.1 of Acipenser ruthenus. NCBI lineage: Eukaryota > Metazoa > Chordata > Actinopteri > Acipenseriformes > Acipenseridae > Acipenser > Acipenser ruthenus. Next base: position 29,862,474 of record NC_081201.1, read on the forward strand.
AAAATAAATAAATAAAATAGGAAGAAGATGGTCTCACTGTGGCTAAAATGGTTTACAAGCAGGCAAGATTTTAAGTATTAGGATCTTGGGTGCACAGACCATTTTTCACTTCTAGTAACTGTATCCCCGTGGCATAGAGAGGGACAGCAAAATAAGTCTTCATTCTTTACCAGGACCTTAATTTCTCATCATGGACATGTCAGCTTTGAAAATTAATGATCGCCAGCATTTAGCTGATGCTTGTTGCTATGAAGATCTATGCAAAAGAGAAAGGATCCCAAGCAAGTGCATGATATATGGCATTCTCTTTATTACCATAATAAAACTTACTGACATTTCAATACTTCTGCAAATAGCATTATAGTATCAATCTTCTGAATAAGGTCGAAATTAAGTTGTAAATTAAAAAGAAAGTGTACTTTGGAATATAATCTAATGTGTCACTATGAAAAACTGGTCTTTTTTAGTCCAGAATGGAAAACCTAGTGTTCGTCTGTCTCTAGATTGTGAGGCGCCTATCCCAAGAAAGATATGCTTGCAAGTAAAAGGAACTGCAAAATTTAAGTGCTGTTCTCCACACTGTATTTAATAACTTTAATGTATAAATCTAAAGGGAAGATACTACCTAGACCCATTACCCAAGATGCATACTGGTTTCATATTTGCCTGTGGATAGCAGTTGTTATGAGCTGAAAAAAAAATTATCTGCACCGCCACCCCATGCCTAAAAAAAAAAAAAAAAAACGAGACAAAGAAAAGTGAAGAAAAGTGACTTGGACTCATGTTTGTAAGATTTCACAGCTAATCACACACAAGACTGATTCACTGCTCACCTCGCTATGTTCACTCATTTTTCATATCATACTTTTCACTGCCCCTGTCAGCCAGCCTCTCCAAGGTCAACTGAAGGAAATGATAGCACACACTACAACAAGATTTATTATAAACCGACTCTTTCCCCTCTGTTTAGAGTACATAGCGATTGGGAGTGCTTCTCTGAACCCACAACATTTACTGCATACATTAAGAGGGGTCTGGTATCTTCAGACTGTAATCATATGGAATATACACTGTATACTGTACAGTGATGCTAATTAAAGTTTTCCACCTTAGGGGTTATGTGACTGTTTTTTAATTTCATTTACTTTTTTTTTTTTTTTTTTTAATTCCTGCAATGCTCAGTTCTCAGCTATGTCCAGATTGGGTACAACTGCATACAGGCTTGCTCTCAACCTTCTATGTCGATTAAACCCCATGACCAGCTGGCCTTTGTGTGTCCTTGGCAGCCAACAAGAAAGGCTCTCCAGTGCTGTGTGGATGTGTGTGCTCCAACATGCGACAGGGTGCTGCCCTGCCACTTGAACAATAAAGGGGCTTAAATTGCTTCCATCACCAGCACTGAGTAATGAGCATGATTCTAATCAGCGTTCCCGAGGCCAATGGTATTAGTCTTAATCTTCTGGCCCCCTGTCCTGTCAATGACATATAATGTAGAACAGGTACAATGGTAATGAAAATAATTTCCTGCAAAGGCATGCATGCTCATTTCCTAAAGGCTTGGAGGTTGACTTTTTGTTTATTTTTTCCCTGCCGTACACTACACGGTACAGTCAATGAAAACAAGGTATTTGGGAGGTCAAAATTTAACCACTAGCACCTACAGCACAGTGCCATAAACGTGTTGGTTACCCTAAGGCAGGGCTTTAACCCTGTGACTTTTTGCACTGAAAAATATGTACTAACTGCTTGCACTCTATAGTCCAGTTTAAATTACCATTTATATGGTATGCCAGAAAGCAAGGCATTCTGCATCATTCACTGGCCTCCTGTTAAACAACAAGGGAATAACTGAAGGAGGATAAATGCAACAATTGCCACCAATGAGGTTTCCAGGGCATCCTAATTTCTGGAATTCTGGAATTGGTACAGTAACTATAGTCTGACTTTTTAATAACCCTGATATATATAGACAAGTAAGGACTAAAATCATAATAACATTAAATACTGTCTGAACTTGATCATATGTGTCTACATACTACTCAGAACTATAGATCACACCCATAAGGACAATTTTATTTATGTTGTGTATTAAAATATCCTCCAATGTACTGTATCTGTATCCGCAAAATTTGATCATTTCAGTCTACAGGTAACAAGAGGTTTCACTTCAAATAAACGGTCTAAATACAATAAAGCTTTCACAGTAATATAGAAAGAAGTGTAAACAAAGGGTAAGAATAAATTGGTCCCTAACTAATACACTTCAGCAAATAGGATGACCTTAGAGACATGGCTAACTTAAGTCTCAATTGACTGTTACTTTGTGTAATTGTGCCATATGTTTACTACTTTGTCATATACTCTCATGGTTTAGAAGGGAAGAATTTCACTATATATATGTGTGTTTCGGTGTTTGTGTGTGTGTGTGTGTGTGTGTGTGTGCATGTGCGTGTGTGTGTGTGTGTGTGTGTGTGTGTGTATTAGCCTAAAAACTGCTTGAAATGTAGTGGTGCCCTTTTAAAGACCACAGAGAATCATTCTTGTCTTTAGTGAAAAGGTATTACCATGAATGAAAAAACATAAAGTGCATAGTTCTGACTCTAGTGACTATAAGTATATCTAGACAACCATAAAACAATAGTATCTGAAATCAGCTAGCTCCTGCCTGTTGTCAGAACCATTCATACACGTTGAGCGAATCTGTACAGAAGCAAACAGTCCTCCTGTGCTCAGTTAGCAGTAAGTAAATTGCTGTGGGATTTGTGTGCCGGAATACTTTAGCAGGTAATTCCTCTCTGTCTTTCATTCTGTTTGTCTGTGTTAAATTCCCCTTCTGCCCTCATCCATTCTCACATCCAGTTCCCAGCTTTGTCCATCCATCAATCCCCACACTTTGTCAGTGCTGACTTCATCCTGGCTCCCGCAATCACATCCAAGCACTGCTGCTGCCACTGGGGAGCTTTCTGCCTCCCATCTGCATCTCCCTGATCTGCTGACTGAGGCCCTGACGCTTGTCGTTTTCTATTGCACAGGCAAGCAAAAACACTAATGCTGGACCTCATTGCTCCATACTGCTTTTCACCTTTCTTGGAGACAGAGAGAGAGAGAGAGTGAGAGAGAGAGAGAGACTGATTGCTAAATTTTCAAAAACAATTCACACTCTAGTCAGGCTGCAACTCAATTTGTCTTCTCTCCCCCACACATCAATAGAAATCACAGGGAGAAAATGTATCACTAATTAAGGGTTGATAAGCTCTACGTCAAGTGCAGTTTGGGAAGAAAGCACAGAACCCTGCAAGGACTCTTTGTGCTAACTGCAGTTACCTACTAAGAGATGCCTACTGGTAAATTGTAACTCACAATGTTAGCCTGATGGGTACAGTGATGAAATAGAATTTTGAGCAGCAAGATATTAAAAATGCTGAGCAAATATTTCAGGTTAACTTTCAAAATATATAAAAACACAAGCATTCTTCTCACTACAAAGAATGTCAAACAAATGGGTGCTTCTATAAAGATATCTCATTGTGTTTCAGTTACACTCCGTAATTGCTATATTATCCAACTGTATGCTAGTTCCACATGTGGCCTGCCATATTGCAGTGGGTAGGTGTGACATATTATGTACACATCAAGAAATGTATTAGGCTTGTATTTATGTTATTGCTGTTTTTGAGTGAGATTATCATTAGCACCTAAAAGTACACAATAGTTATTTACTAAAGAAGATAAGTTGATAGCCCCAAAAAATTAATGAAATTAATGTCATGTACCCACAATCAGCTGCTGTAACGACACTGGTTTATGTTTTAAGTGTCACCTGATGATCTTATTTATTTTAGTTATGTGACTTTTTCCCAGTTTTTTTTCTGGCGTATACAAGACATATTTTGCCAAATAATATTATAATATTTGCATTAATATGAAAGCGTGATGGCATGAATATCTAATGGTACATCTTTACATTATTATGAACATTTATTGAATCAATTTTAACCTGTCGTTTTCCATATCGACAATTTTTGGCTTGGATGTTAGACTAGTCATCTGCTGTTTATGTATTTATTTATTTTAACTGCACATTAAACAAAGTGCTTTTGCTTTTATTATCAACCTGATGATAGGTTCAAGCCCAAAACAATATGAAGGAAAAGTCCTGATAATTTCCATTTGCAGCAGAATGAGATTAAACCAATTAAGGTTGTGGAGTGGTAGAAACCAATCACTCCAAATCTGTGACCCAACAAGCGTCCCTCACCATGACTGATAATTTTTTTATGCAAATGGAATACCTGCCGTGTATTAAAAAAATAATCTGTTTCAGTCACAACAGGCAACACAACAGCCTTTGACAGGGAGCTGAATATAGGTGCTTGGCAGATGTTTAGACTTTACAAAAACACAGATATGAAAAAAGTCTAAAATGGGATGTTAATTAGACATTGCCTCAGATTGCTACCCCGTAAAGCTGGTTTATTCAGATATTGTAACACATATTTCATCAGAGTCATGCTTGCTGCCCATGGTGACCTTATTGACAGTGCTATTCCAGGCAATTCTAAATTTGTGCCAAACCCGTTTTTATGTGTGTGTGTGTGTGTGTGTGTATGTATCTGAAAAAGGGGATACAGCTCTGTTACATTTTCCAGCTTAGAGAATGCTAGCAGAGATAAGACCTTAAAAAAAAACAAAGCAAAAGCAAAAAAAAATGTTCTTCACTGTGAGACCATTTACACCAGACAACTCTAATTAGACAGTAACAAAATTGTATTAATAGGCTGGACATTGTGGAATGAGCTTGTTATAAATGGGCCTTGTCAAACCCTTATTCAGCTACCAAATGAGTATTCTCAGTTCACTGCCCGCATCTGAAGCATCACCACTGGTGCTGGATAACAAATGATTGCTATTAACCGTATTGTTAGTAATGATGGCTCAAAACAAACAAAAGCCCATAAATAACAATCTGCAGAAGAATTAACCCATAAACTTGATAGATACCCAGCTGAAAAATAATAAATGACACTTTGGATCCTGCTGAGAGAAGTGAGCGGCTGTTGTTTTCCTCTCTATCATTAACACTTTTTTTGTGTTAAAAATTAGATTCTGATATATAATTATCAACACTCCCAGATATTAATTCTGCTATTACACGCTCACTGTTCGGCTGCCGGCTGGATGTAATATTATTCACAGATTACAGTGAGAAAACCCATCAAACACTCAACTGAGCGGGATAAAGCGACAAGCCGCTCTGCTCAGTCTTTTATTAGGACACAAAACAAATTTCTCATATTAATTAACTCCTGTCGCCTGTATGCCTTCTAGCCAGCACAAGTCCCTTCTCTGATATGTGAGCTAAGTGTATTCCATGATGCCTCACTCAAGCCTGTATTCAAATAAAGCTCCTAATAAATAAGCTTTCTATTTACATAGTCAGTTCCACTTTAGAAAATCCCTAACAAGTAAAATGCAAGGTTAGACAAACAACAATTAGGAAAATAAAAGTTGATTTCTCACTAAATGTCTTAAATATATGTAGCTACTATAAAATGTCAGTATCATAAACCATACCATAGAAATATGTTTCAATATTCATTTAGAGCCTATAGAGGAATTCACAAGAAGATGATAATGGGGGATGCATTTGGCCGGATCACAAATGTGACCAGTTTAGCACAAAAACATTCAATTTCCTCATGTCAAAATGCAGTAGGGTCACTTACATGCCATTATGCACCAGGAGAGCATGATATTAGATGTCTATCACAGAAGTATTTTACATAATAACCAAATAGACAGTATAGGAGGAGGATAAGGGGAACAAGTGAACCACAGAGGCCCAATCCAAGGTCCAAAAAACCCTTGTCATTTTACTAACTCATGCAAGTTAATAATAACAACATTGAATTGCTGCAATGTGTTGGTATACCATGTATTAAAAAAAAAAAAAAAGTTTAATTAACTTTATTTTTAAGAGACCCAAAAGTTGAACACAAATGGATTTACATTAACTGATATTTATTATCTATAGGCTCTGTGCACATTTGGCTATGTGTTGTACGGATCACCAAAATGCAGTTCACATGTTCCCTTATATTCTGAAGAGTGCATTGTCAGGTGTGTCTGGTGCTCAAATATTAAATAACAATAAAGCCAGGGAAAAAACATAACTAACTCATAAAGCGGAAGAATTCTGAGTGTTAAAATTGCAAGCCTGGAAAATGGTGGAGTGTTGAAATAATGTAAAGGAAACCCATAAATTTAAACGTTATGTTCTGTGAAGAACAAATGTGAAAAAGGCATCAAAATAATGAAAGATTGTTTATGTATTCTGGCATGAAATGGGAATGTGTTATGAGAGAGCTGCGGTGACGGAGACGGATCGTCAGAGCTGACAGCGTGATATTCATCCTGCATGGTACAGCAGGCGTCCTGCTAGTGGCGGTCGACAGAGCAATAAATCAAGGGCTCTCGATGCTGTACCTACAGCTTATTACATCCAAGATGACAAATAAATAATAATCCCTGTCACGGCAGCCCTTTGCTCAAGGATTGAGCCTGAAACCCTTTGCTCATCACTCCTGATCTTAAGTGAAAACACTAGAACAAGGGAATTGAAGGCCATGGTTTACTGGGCTCATGGAACTTAAAAAAAAAGCAAAAACAAAACAAAAAAGCAAGAAAAGAAAATGAGGCTACAGCAGCAACTCTCTCAGTAAAAAGGGTGCTGGAATTGCAAATGCATTCTGCCAACGTTGGTTTATATTTAGGGCTCCTTGTGTGAGTTGCTGACTGAGGGTCAGATATATAAGCTGAAAGCGGGTCTTCTTTCTATCAAGTCAAGCACCCCTAAAATAACCTTCAAATGTAATCTGGTATTTAAATATTTTAAATATAAAAACTGTTGCTAATGAGCTTTCACACTGTGTATTTAATCATTGAATGTGCACCTAGGTAGGCCCTAGACAAGTAACATCTTGCTTCCAACACTGTCTTGGAGCCAGACGAACAAAGCCATACAAAACACACAAAACACATTAAAAACAAACAAACAACTATGATGGTGGAAGCTTTAACAGCTTATGCCAAAGGTCTTCTTTTGCTTTTATTGCAGTAACTAGAACTTGGAGATGTATGGAGAGTTGGACACTTGAATGACACTTTAATGTCATGGAATAGTTGTGCTAGAACACTTTAACCTAAAAGTAATAATAATAATAATAATAATAATCCACAAATGTAGCATGCATTTGTAGATGATAAATAATGTTTACATTCCTGACATAACTTTAAAGGAAAGTAAATTGTGGAGTTTAAAATTTAAAATCTCTCTACTTACACATTATTGCTACTTATATGTCTCGCCCTTTCCTTACTTTTTTTAGCCACGCATTTTAGTCATATATCAATTCTTAATTTTAGGGAATTTGAAACTGATATAGTTGGAACTGTATTTTATATATAAATACAACAGGCAAAAAGATGATTATTTATTATATAGTTGTGGAAACAAGGAAAATATTGTTGTCAAATAAAAAATGATCAATTGAAAATGAAAAACAATGACCTACCACAAAATAATACTAGATTTCAGAACATAACAAAAAGGTACCTCTATACTAGATATGGTATTTAGCAGTATAAATCCATTCAAAAATTGCAGTTTGTTTTTAAAGAATATTAACACTCTATATGTTACCTCCCTTAGTGAGCCAGATTTCTTTTTCATTCAACTGAAATATATTACATGTTTTTAATTTTTTTTTTATTATGAACAGTTATGTTCACTATTACAAAATAAATAATAACAGGAAACCCACCTTCATAGTTATGTACTTTTGCATCTACATCTCTAGACCCTGGTTTTCGTCTCACTTAACCTCCATTGTACCACTTTTGGGAGCATTTAGTTATAAATTGGCTTAACAATAAAAATTAAAAGCTCCCACAACAACCAAATGAAAAGACCCAGTAACCTATATCACAGAAGTCAATTTCAACATGCTGGGTCTGAATATTTCATGGCCCTATTTTATTCTGACATTTGTAGATGACTAAAAGTGTTACAAAGGAAATAAAATGCTGATTAAAGAGTTCACTGTCATGAAGGTTACTGAATTGTAAATGGCCCTTTCCATCTTCCTGTTAATAGGTACGAAGCTGTAAACATCATGAAGGATGTGACGGGAGGCCTGTGCTGCTCCTTTAGGAGTCGTATAAACATTAATCACTGAATCACCAAGCCATGCTTAATTGCAAGCTGTATATCACACAAATCCATGGTAAGTAGAAGGAAACTCATTATTGCTGCTTCATAATATTGGGTGCTTCTCATTTTAACCTTCCACACACCTGGGACAGTTTGCTGCCTGACAAAGGGAATGCAGAGTAGGCAATAAAGCACCAATTATACAGCCAGACAACTTTACTGTAGCACTAACTTTGGATTTACACAAAAAAAAAAAAAAAAAAAAAAACGGACCTAAATCTGAAAGCAGATATTCTGCCCCATAAATGTATTTTAAATAGATTACATTTTTAGCTCATATCAGTTAGGTTCCAAAAACACTTGTCATGGTGTATATACATATACTGTACTTATTGTTAATGAGCTTTTCTTTATTTAGGCGCTGTAGATATATATAAAATATGATTTAAAAAAACAGAACTAAAGAAAAAGTAACATCTTGTACTTTTACTTAGATTTTTGCAAGTACTAGGCAACATGCTAATGAAAACAGGTTGATAAATGACTCTCTGATATTTTCCAGACATGTTTCTCTCAGAAGTGCCCTAAACTGATGTAGCTCGAACAGAATAAGGCACAATAAGTCATTATATCAATTTTTGTTACCCAGATACTTCTCCCAGTTAAGGACTGACGGGCAGGATAAAACAAGCCAAGGGCATCATGCAACTCCATTGATCAAACCCTGTCACATAAATATTGCCTATTACACAAAAAGAAAGGGTAGAATTGGTTTGCAGTGTCATGCCTTCCAATTAAATGATATTAGGAAACATGCGTATTTTAGCTGAATTTTTATTTAAATTTTTTTATCTTTATTTCCTGCTGTAAAAAGGAGTGGATGGATTTAGAATATATTTCCCATTGCAAGGCATTGAATGGTCCATCTCTAAGCTTTCGTTTGGCAAGTCACAAGCATTTAGACTTGTAAGCTTCTTTAGCAACAGACAGCTGACAGCCATAAAGCATTTTACAAACAGTAAAAATGTATTTGCTGTGTTTTATTCTAAAGCATCGAATAACTCACAGTTTGCACCTAATTAACTCTCTGCTTCAAGAGGTTCGTTTTCTAAATCAGAATTATAGCTGCAAATGCTCTAGATCACAGAAAGTGCTCCCACATGGGCACTGGCAGTCTGCACGTGATGGCAGTGATAAAAGAATAAAGCTATGATTCCACTGAAAACTCCAGAATAGATTACAACAAATTATTCCACACATTTTATTGCATACGCACACATTGCATATTATTAAAATATTAACAGTTTTATGGTTAGTTCAATAAAAATACAAACATTAAATTACACATTTAAGTTCCAACCGGTTTTCATACAAAAAGCTATTATTTGTTGGATAGGTGTGAAACCAGATGGTGGTAGTACACCAGATCAATAGGGGTTGCTGTAGCACATTAAGACAAAGCAACCAACCAAAGATGATTTTCACTCCCTAACCTGTGGGGGATCGGCAATTTAGTGCAACTATGGATTTGAAACTCACCTCCAACTCCACACCCCAGAGCCTTTACTAGCTGAACCACTGGGGACTTCTTTTGAAATAGAAACATGCATATGCTTCACATACAATGTTGTACAAACTAAAACATTCATTTGAAACAATTTCATTAATATTGGTTAGGCTACTCCTTTTTTAACATGTTTGTGTTCTCATTTAAATGGACAATGTATATTTACATCTTCTGTGTGATTTTCTATTGTGGATGCTGCTTATATCATTATGTGCCATCCTTAATGACTATTACAGCAAAAAAAAAAACAATAGGTTCTGAAAATACTTCTCCAACTAAACACAGTGCAATGTTAATATGCTTCTCTTTCCCCACAATTAACCTAGATGAGTCTTTTCAGAAGAAATGATTGCTGTAACAGAAATTAAATATTAGGAAGATTTAGGAGAAAATAGTGATTTTGCATTTTCTAAATGTCAATTTTAGAGGGTTATTAAAATGATTGATATTATTCAAAAAGCTCAAACTCATAAATTGCAGTTAATTTTGCAGACAATATTTCCGATTCAGAAAGAAAAGAACTGCATGTACATTGAATTGTTGGTTCGTCATTAGGTGTCGTGTTCACTAATTAGGCTCCACTGGGTTGTGTTGTGCTTGCCCGAAGCTATAGTGAAAGATAGAACAGAAATATCAGAAAATATTGCAAACAGACAAAAGAATATGAAAAAGTGGAACGAGTGCATGTGGGTATAAATAACACCAGGGTCCAGAGGTCAGAGAACTAATTGAAGAACTTTAAAGAGCAAAAGGACAGGGTGCAAAAGGTTAGGGTCAAGACCTCATGGTTTTTGTTCTTATCCTTGTAATGTCAAGCAACAACATGAAAACAAGTGGGGCTTGAACTACGCCTAGAGTAGGTTTGTGCCATGACTGGTGGCCATACCTCTTTGAAATGTGGTGTGTTTACGGTTGCAATCAAACAGGAAAAGGCCACAGGGGTCAGTGAACAAGCAGGATCAAGTAGCCAAAGTGCATACAAAGTTCATTGCATAGTGGGTGGGAAAAAAAAAAGAAAGAAAAAAACAGGAATGAAGATTTAGGGATCCAAGCTAATTAGCTATTGTGATGTCAGACAAGCAAGCCTGGTGGAGGAAACCAGATCCTACCATAACAGGGACTCCATGTGAGGGGATGGGGATCAATGATATGCAGAAGAAATTACAGAGAGAATGGGGTGCACTTCAGTACTCTTTATTTACCATATTAAATATGTATTCATTGGATCACAATGATTAAACTACACTACACAGAATGTAAACACACCTTTACAGAAAAAATAGGTAGAATAACTGGTTTGGGCAATGTAAACACTGTACTATGCCCTTTATGCTGAATCACAGATTTCAAGGTTGGGGCTAAAAGTCACTTGAACAGTTCACAGATACACCATAAGAAAAGTACTGTAGAGAAATTATCGCCAGCAACAACAGCAACAAAAGATTATGGTGATATGGTATGTATTGCAAAACCTGCATCACAGAGTGCTGCTGAGTGCTGTAGGGATATACACTATATCAACCTATACCTTATGATGATGGTGCCTATTATACCATACTCTTCCCTATTGTTGCTTCCTGAGTTTATTTTCTCTTTCATGGCACATACTTTTCTATTAACACGTATGAACCACCCTGTAAGTTCAAAATAAAGGGGGGATGAGTATGTTAATAAATATTATAAAGAGAGGTACAAAGCACGTGCCACTTGTTAAAGACTGTAGGTAGGAATCTCTAAGTAATCCTAGTAACGCTGGTTATTTGTCAGAACAAACTGTTATTTGTAGTTTTTTGGGGTTTATTATTCCTACCAGTATTTCTGGCTTACTTGGGACAATCCTACTCTAACAAAAAACATCTAATTTATAACATAAACAACAAAAAATCAATTTAAAAAATACCCATAAGGGACCACAGATACTTAAGGTCGTACTAATAAGAGGAAAGAAGAAAATGTATTGTGTGTGTAACACTAACAAAAGTACAGAACCTAATGCACACCAAAGCACACAAAACTAAAAGGATCAGTGATGCTAAAAAAGCTAGCAAAAATACTGAAAGAGAACTCTCAAGGTCAAATCCAATGTCTGAGGATTAGAGATATTATATTTATCAAAGATTACGTTTTTTACCAGCACACTTCTTAAATAAAGAAAGGTGTGCTTTTAAAGAAACAAAAATGATTTACCCAATTTATTAACGTTCTTAACTATTAGAGAAAAATGAAGTGAACTGTCTGTGTATTGTAATACAGTACTTAATAAATATAAATCTGTTTGTTCTTTGCTGAACTTTTTATTCATGTTATTGGAACACACCAGCGAATAGCAACAAAAGTATTCAGCACTACAGGTTTACAAAGCTGACCTGACTCCCAAACAATAAAGCAGTCTCAAATGCAACACAAAGCTAATTTCAACTGTCAGTTACAGCAGGTGAAATGACAAATATCAGTAATATATGTCAACATATGAAAGCTTTAAAAGAGAGCTTTGTAGTTGTCACCATTTTGATCAGTTTAACAAGCAAAAAATGAAAAATAAAAAAACAGCAGATTTCATTTTATGTTCACTTACCAAGTTGTTCTATTACTTTTAGCAATACAAATCAAATCAAACAATATACTGCAGACAAATAATGCAAGCTGCTGTAGCTGCCTTTTAGAGGTAAGCACTCCTGTGATGCCAAGGCATTTCTAACAGCTTGAGGAATGTATCAGATAGTTAAGGTTGAATATGAAGTTCACCATATTCATGTGAAAAATAACCAGGCAGTGTTTAAGTGCTGCAAGTTCAATCAAAGTCCTTAACGATGCCTGATAAGAGGAAATTCATTGCGGTAGATATTTCGGGTTCTAAGAAACGTAGAACCATTACAATGGAAACAAAGTTGAACATTATCAAGCGTTCTGAAAAAGGTGAGATGGACTGGTTTAGTCATCATTTTGTGCATGGCTGTCAAGGATTATTGCCATGATAACAATCTTGCATTGAAAGCGTTGTTAATCCTCGACAATCCTCCAGGCCATCCCGTTCACCATGATGACTTGCACCCAAACATAAAAGTGGTCTATCTGCCCCCCAACACAACCTCATTGCTACAGCCTATTGATCTGGGGGTAATTGATTCCTTCAAGGCCTATTACCTTAGGTGAACATTTGACAAGGCCATCAGGGCAACTGATGTTGAAGGTGGGCCAACTCTTAAAGAATTCTGGAAAGGCTTCAACATCTACCAGGCAGTGAAAAACACTGGTGACTCCTGCAATGAAGTGGCTCAATCAAATTTGAATGGTGTGTGGAGATTTTGTGCCCTGATTTTGTTTCTGACTTCCAAGGCTCTACAGAAACTGTTGCAGAGGTGACTGAAAATGTTGTAGATATGAGTAGAAAACTCCACTTAGAGGTGGAACCAGAGGATGTTGATGAGTTGCTGGCATCACATTCTGAGGAACTGTCCAATGAAGACCTTCTCATATTGGAACAGCAAAAAGTTAATGATGAATCTGAGGTGCACTCTGTTGAAGAGACTCCTCCATGTAAAGTCTTGACAACCAAAGTGCTGTGTGAGGCATTCAAAACATTTGAAAATCGCCATGGCCTTGTTTGAGGAGAATGATCCAAACCTTGAGCGCAGTGCTTCAGTAAATCGTGGGATATTGAACATGTACAGTTCCTACAGAGAAATTTACAAAGAAAAAAAGCAGCTGTTCAAACTTCCTTGGACATTGTCTTCAAGAGAGCTGAAAAAACTGCATCCAAGTTCCATGAGAAAAATCCAGCCTACACCCCTGACAGCACTGAAGCTGGCACCACAGATAGCTGTCCATCTAAGACGCCAATTTTTTAATTTGCTATGTTTTTGTAAGTTTTTCGTTCTTTCAGAATCCCTCAATGTTTCTATAAGTTCTAATTGGAATGAAATGATTTGTTATGTATCTTAAATAAGCTATATTAAATAAATATTTGCACGAGTACAATATTACAGGTCATTTTTGTAAAAATATATTATCTTGCCAAAGAGTCAGGAATGCAACCCCAACTTATTGTTCCTATGGGAAAATGTACTCCGACTTAAGACGCTTGCTTCGACTTACAACGCGACTTTCAGGAACCAATTATGTCATAAGTGTGAGGACTGCCTGTATGTCAAAAATAACTAACTTTGTATTGAGATAATTCCATCGCTTCACAGACTGGGAATAGCCAAATCTTTTACACCTTGACGCAAAGTGCCAAACTCAAATGATGCTCAACATGCTTTTGAAAATATGTACAGACCTCATGAGATCTGCTGCATGTATAAATATATGCTATAGTATTAAGTGCCTGGTACATTTTTCGGGTTCCTGTAAAAGGCCCCAGTTTATGATAGGTGCAAATTTAATTCACAAGGTCAACATGTCTCGTCTGTCTAGGTAGTCTGTAGAGGGATGGAAAGAAGACTCCCTTTGCATAGCAGTTTGATCCATTCCTAGTTTTTAGTAAGTTACACCAGCGCTTGTTACATATACACTGTGGCTAATCAAGCACATAGAAATAACTGTAATGCGGGAAACTGTTATGCAATAAGAGCCTTATTTCCATCCCTGCAATGAGGGAGAGAAAACACATCATATTTCTTTACATAATACAGGTGAGGGTGTAAAAGTAAAGATTCATTTTGGATAATTCTGGTTTTGAAATTAACATTATATCTGGAGCACAAAGATACTAAGGAACGGATTGTAGTTAAGTGAACTGTGTGGAACAAAGTTTAACTATTGAGTTTGACTATAGTAGCTGGGTGACACTTCTGAATTCATGACTCCAGGAACTTAGCCCACCATCTTTTTCACTGCATGCTAAATTTACAGAGCATAGGCAACAAACTATAAGGAAGCGTCTCATTATTTTGTCTGATGGGGTAACCCCATCAGGAAATTACATTTTACAAGCCTTGTCCAGTGTGCAGTCTCACCTTTTCTCTTAGCTGGCTAAATATGGTGGTTTGTTGGTCTGGTAGCATAAACACACACAGGCTGGTGACAGTGTTGGCCTTCACATTAGAAGTTCAAAAGTTCAAATCCCAGTTTTTGCTGTTCAAGCTGGGAATCGAACTCCCGACCTCCTGATGTACAGGGTCAGCACCTTAGCACATAGTAGCTGCATTTACAACCACATGCTGGCACAGCAGAAACTGACTTGCCCAGATAACATCTACTTTGAGGAGCTTTCAAACTAACAAAGTAGGCATGAGTGAAGCCAGCAGACGTTTTACATCTGTTGTTACGCTAACAGCAGTAAAATAACTGTTTTGAAATTCACAGAGCTTATACCTCAATACATTGTAAGCTGCCTTAAAATAATAACCTATAAACACATGTTTCATCAAGGTATATTTTCAAAGGCAAGTTTCAACAAAGATATACCTCCTAAACAAACAAATGTACTGTCTTCAGCATAGCTCAGCAGGTACTGACTGAGTTATTTAAAATGCATTTATTTATTTATTTATTTATTTATTTATTTATTTATTTATGTATGTATGTGTTTAAATCTGTTATTAGCTTAACAATATTTTTTTTCTTGGAATTTATTTTGTTTCACAAATAATATACATAAATTAATAAATAATCAATTTAAAATACTGAGAAAGAAACTAATAGGTTACTGATGATTGGAACAAGTTCTTTCTACAATACATAATGGATTTACTCCAAATTATCAGTAGTGTCATTAATGACTACTTAGAAAGTTCCTAAGTTAAAAGTCTTTGTTGTTTATATATGGTTTGGTAACTTTAATGAGCATGTTTCTCCTCTGAAAAAATGTGCTACTGTCCTACAGCTTAAAGCCAGCCTACACCAGGAGATACAAAAAATGCAGTCTGGGGTCGGATGTGTGTGTCAGAACAATTCAAAAAAGTTTAAATGCATTAGCAAAATATATACATTTTGACCCTATACAGATAGAGTATCGACCATGTTTCTCCTCTGCATGTGACATCAGATTGTATGTAATCAAAAGGAAAACAAATCACATACATTTTGTTAGTGGCCAAATAAGGACCCAGCTTAACCCTGACATGGAAAGCCGGCTTAGGGCCCAGGCAAGTGTAAACAGCATACACAACTGATAAACATCTTTACAGCTGATCAGTCTTTAGTCGACCTTGGTTTAACTTATAAGTATAAAAGCTGTACAAGTGTGTTTGGTTCCCACACAAGCAAGCCAGATTTCAGTTGTTAGCAGTTTTTCATATACATTTCTACACCTTGAGATTTACTATTAAAAGTAGAGATTCAGCTTTATAATAAAAAAAACACGACAAATTATTACATAACATGCATAAAATGAAAAATAACATTCAAAAACTAATTTCATACTTTGACAAAAGTATTTGGGCAATCAACATATTTCGTATGAAACCCATTCGTTGCTAATAATTGACAATTATCATGATTGAAAACCAACACCTGATGATAATTATAGGATAAATAAGTACATAATCATGAAGTGCTGGAAAAAAATAAATGGGACATTTTTTATTCAAAAAAGCAACACAAAATGGTTAAAACTAAAGAGTACAGCAACAATCTAAAAATGGCAGTGATACAACTAAACGAAAAAGAAGAAACTACCAGAAAAATAGCATAGACTCTGTTTACTGCAACTAGCTCCAGGTGTGGAAGACCAAGAAAGATTTCTGCAAAATCTGGAAGAATCACCTTTCGAGCTGTCCAGCAAAATCCTCAGATTACTGCAAAAGATTTGACACAAGAATTGAGAGAAGATGGTCAAAAAATTCACATGCGAACAATTCAATGATACCTTAACAAGAGGAATGTCCATGGGTCAAAACCGATGTAAACCTTTGTTAAAACAATGCACAAAAGAAAGCGATTGGAGTTTTCCATTGAATACTTGAAGAAGCCTGATGATTTCTTCACCCAAATTTTATGGTCAGAAAAATTCAAAATATAACTTTTTTCACCAAGAAAGCAACAATATATGTTTGGAAGAAGAGGAGATGAATTTAAAGAAAAGTTCATCATGCTCAGTGTTAAACATGGTTGTGTGATGGTATGGGCTTGTTTTTCTTCCTCAGGCACTGGTGACCTTTGTATTGTAGAAGGATCAATGAATGTTGCAAAATATCAAGAAATTTTGTAGTCTCATTTGTTACCCAGTGCTAGAAGGCATGTTGGACGGATGTTTGTATTCTAGCAGGATAATGACCATTCTACAAAGTCTACAAAGGAAATGTATAAATGTCCACTAAAACTTACGCTGAGTTGCAGCCCCTTTACAGTACAAATGAGAAACTGATTTGTCCTGTAAAAACCCCTTAAGTAAAAACTACCGTTTATTTTTATTTACATATTTATTTAATTCAATATACACATTTTGAAACCCTTGAGAGTGGAAATCTACACTAAGATTTATATTTAAAAGGATCAAGCTGGAAAAAGTTTTTAAATCATGTTGGTTCAATCGAATGAGCTACCTTAACCTATGCACTAGACCATCATTGGACGTACTCAGGAAAAGCTTTAATGATCAAAGACAGGTAATGATAATCCTTACTTGGAGAGAGGTAATTTCACTTTAGTTTTTTTTGGAGAATGAAAGGCTTTTTGGACAAAAAGGCTGTATTTTAAAATGTAAAGCCCAGATTCCTTGATAAAGAAGGCCAAGGCTGCCACACACCACACTCTTGAGGGGACACAGTAAAAAAGGTTAGAATATATATTATATTAATTACTGTATGAGTAACAATTCTTATACAGTATAATGCTTATTATACCACATAAAGTAAACCTCCAGATTTTGTATTTTCAAAAGTTGATAGGCATGACTATCTGATTATCGCACTTTGTGGTGTCACTACAACTAATCAGCAGCCACAAAGCTGCCTATCAACAGTACAGTTGACAATAACAATTCTTTCTAAAGTACACTGCCTTCTGGGTAATTACAGTTTTCACAGAGGAGTGTTTTTCTTCTTTTATCTACCTGCTAACAACTTTTCATTATGCGCCATTTGTTTTTTGTTTTTTTCTTCAGTGGTGCAAATTACACTGGGGAGTGACAGCGTTCAAAAGAAACAGGAGTGGGAACGTCTCCCCATCAGTCAGACCTAAATCAAAAGCCTTGGCTTCAGGCTATAGAACCTTGGCCTGTTGACTTTCTGGCAAGGGCACATGCCCACAGGCCGTCATCTGGCACCAAGCAGACTAATGCAAACACAGATCTCACACAGCGTCTGATTTACCTGTCAGATTAGTTTTTACAAAAATTCTCCTTAAGGTAGATTTATGATGGCAAACAGACAGCAATTAAACACAGCAAAAATAGTTGAGGGCTCCTTCAAAGCGTATTATTTCAGCTAGGTCAAAAGGCTCCGGTGGAAATGCTTTCTGAATATGGTGTGTTAAATCAGATTGAGGTTAAATCTGTCTGCCAAGCAGTACTGTGAAAACTGTACTTAAATAATACTTAATACTGTCTAAATCTAGTAATGGTATAAAATTACATGCCGCCTCTTTTCATGCTTTGAAGTTTTTAGACAATATACATATAGTTCAATCTTACAGGTTTATAGGACAATAATATATAGTCCTTTAATTTAGTAAGATTACACTTTGTACACCAAATTTAAAAGAGCAAAAATCTGATTATTCACATATCAAAGAAAATGGGTGGGGCAGCATATAACCTATGTGCACCTTAATAATACTGCATCAAAACTTGCATAAGAACTTCTAAAGTCACATGGTGTGTATAAACTTGATGATCTTTCTCTGGAAAGGCAACACTCCTATCTGCCACTTGGTGTCTGTTACAGATCTGCCCAAAAATCTGGGAAGTCTACTGCTCCTGAAACTGGAAGAACACCAAAGATCTCTTAATAATTCTTCCTAAGAAGTGATGCTAAGTTGCAGTTAAAGTAAAAAAAAAAAAAAAAAAAAAGGTAAGCAGCATGTCCTACAGAACTGCAAGCCTTCAATTAGAGAGTCACTGTATAAATACATACTTATATGGTAAAGTGCTCAAGATGCCCTGCCCTCTGGTCATTTATGTTAAGGTTAGTATACTGGATTTAGCAGGGTGTCTAATTTTTTGATTGCAGAACTAGTTTATGTTAGTAGCCTGAGGCATTATCAGTATTTATTTTGGTCACTACCACGCATGGCCACCAAAATTCTCATATACCTGTGCCAATGTGGAGATGAAAAATATGTGGCTTCATCAATTATTTCTTTTTCCTGAACCAACTTATATGTGGCATTGTACATTTTATTGTAGGATGGCTTAGATTTTAGTAAAAACAAATATGTATTTTTTTTTAAACAAAAAGGGGAATCGACTCTAATTAACAAAGCAACTCACCTTAGGATGTTCTTGAAATATACCACACATTCGGATATGCCTCAATAACAACCAATTAAGTGTGACGCTAGGTCACTGTGAATTGCACGAGAATGAAAAGAGACACAATGTAAAAAAAGAAAAGAGGCTGTTATACTGACACCAAAGACAGAACAAAATACATGGAAGAACAGATACAAGTTGCCAACTAAAATTGCTAAAATTAAGAACATGGTTAAAAGAAGGCATATAAACTCATAGTCTACAAAGTTTAAACTAACTGCAATCAAAATGGTTGGAAAAGGGCGAGAACCTTTAAGAAATACCGATGGAAACGCAAGATGTAGACTACAATAATTACAATTCTGAATTTGAAGTCATGAATTCACCAGAACCCAGAGAGGCAATTATAACCTAAAGCAATTCACGTTGGCCCCCTTTGTTATTTTTATAATACAGTATTTAGTTCCCATGACTTTAAAGGTTTATATCAAAGGCAGTTTTCTTTGCTGTGTTTTTGTTTTCTTGGGCTCCCATGAATGATTATCTAGCTTCTCGTGTGGGAATTTCAATACAGGACATTTTCAGTACTTGGGATTATTTTTTTTATAAAAACCATGGTCAGCAGTTTAAAAGACATACAGAGAATTCCCCCAGAAATTGTTGGGAAAGTCATAAACAGGCGATGAGTTGTCACATCACAATTATGACTTTTTTTTCCGTTTGGGCTCAGATGCAAGTTTTGTACTTACCCATATATTGTAGGTATATTTTTGTCTTGCCTGCTGTTTTTGACTGTGAAAACTGTCCAATTATTTTTTACCTTTTATTATTAGGCTAAATAGATGGCAAATGTGTTTGAATAATACCTCAGCAATAGACTGCCAAACAGATTTATTGATGATCACTCAGACTTAAAAAGGTAGGCATATACATGTGGTAAAATGAGGCAGTTTGATCTTTGTTCCTAAAGGAGTCTATTGTAAAGCCTTCTCAAAGGGCAGTGGAAGCCAGGTGTGACTTGCACTTCAAAGCCCCTTGGATGGCTTGTATGTAAACACTAGGCAGAAGTAATTCATGAATGCTAACACAATGGTCCATTGTGTGAAAGATCAAAGATCAAGAACAAGTACGTATTTAACCAAACATTGTTGATCACAATGTTTTTACTACTTTTATGATTACAGCCAAACAATTAAAACAAAACATTGGCAAGGATAAAAGAATGTCATTGTGTAAGAGAAACACAACATAACAAGCTTAATATACAGAATGTAATGTTTTCCTGACCCATGGCATAAAATGGCCTAGAATTCGTTTGTAAAACTATTGATATATCTCATTATTGTTGTTTTCTTAGTGCCATATACTCCCACCATATTTTGTGTCAGTCATCCCTGCATTATCACATTAACCATCAGATTTTTCCAAACTGCTGCTTAAACAGTGACCCCTGCTGGGAGAGGTGTGTTGGTTGCAGCTGCAAGTTTGCACAGCTGCTGGCTGTCCGTGTATGATCTGTTTCACTAGTGTTCCTTGGCTTAACCTTTACAGAATATCCGAAATGTTATTTCTTAACCCCCGCCAAGCAACAACTCCCCCCATCAACAGAGAGTATGGACCCTCAAGCCAGCATGATCCGGAAATTTTAATTCAACGATAGAAACTCCTGTCAGTTATGTGCCAAAGGTCATTACACTGAGGCCTAGCACCAAAATGCTGAGCATTTGTGTCAGCTAGTATTTGTTTTTTTTAACATTTTATCACTGTTTTTTTTATTTATTTATTATTTAGTGTTTTGATATTGCCATTTACATGTTGCATATACTTTTGAATCTCTTTGCACAATGCCTAGATAATTACTAAAGCTACTGGTTTAAAACTGGACTTGTCCTAAAAAAAAACCTGTGTTACTGGTACTGTACCACTTTTGTAGTTCAAGTACAATCCCTTGAAGTCAGATAATGTTTAAAACATACTTCCCTATTAACTGCTTAAGCCATTTAACTGTATGCTGTGATTTCTGGTGTAAGGCAAAAGGAAATCTATTTTTGCTACCAGGGCATTATGAAGCACAGCTTTTAAACTTTGCACAAATGGTAAGGCTGGACGATTAAACCCATTAGCCTTTTATTCATTTGGAACACGGCAGCTATATAACTTTAAAAATAAATGCTTGGTCCAAGGAATCTTTAGAGGTTTCTTCCCTGCTGACTCCTTTTTTACATGTTACAACTTTACATTTATGTGAAGAGGCAGCTGAGTAGGTGCACAATAAACTTCAAAACCTCGTAATTGTTTTTCATAAAGAATGAAACTTGCGAATTAGACATGGATTGTAAAACAACAACAGAGCTGATTAGCAGTCGTTAGGTTTGCTTGCTGGACCGTTTTGACACCTGTGTCTCCCAGTTTTCTCCCTAAATGATTTAGCTGATGCTTCTATACTTCCAGTCACATGAGCAGGGCGAGATTGTGGGTGGGAGTTAAAAGACTCCTGGTGAACCTTATCAAGCTGGGCAATCTATACAACTCAACATAAAAGAAAATATTAAGCAAAGATGAGTGAAAGCCATTCACATGCAGACTGTGGTTATCTGTGGAATACTGAAATGGATTGAGTGCCAGAAGAAAAAAAATGCAGTTTCAGATACAGCTGTGGAATAAACGTAAGTAATTAGTTTAGGCTAAGTTGAAAAACAGCAAACTTTATTAGATGCCTTTTAAGAAAGTCTTTTCATGCAAACCATCTGGTTGCATCTTTGTTTACAGTACACTGTGCCAGCTTGTGCTTATTAATCATGCTTACACAAGTATCTTAATTACACCCTGTGTAGCTGCTCTGTCTCGAACTCAGACGTTGACCTTTCTCTTTTTATTCTCTTTAAACCATTAATCATACATAATCAACGCCAACGAGGCAGAGCCATGCAGAAGGCTACCCAGATTCCTGAGCACATGTAAGTCCCAAATAGACATATATACTAAAAATTATTTCAGAACCAGCGCTCAGGCATATCTTAATTAATGGCTTGCATCCCCACACACACGCACAAAAAGTAATGTAAACTGGCTGCTTGTTTCTATGCTACCACTTAAAATTGCTATTTTATTATTAAAGACTGATGAATCTTCACAACAAATTGTCTTTTCATTTGTTAAAACACAAAATAGGTCAGAGAGTTTTGATAGAGACAAAGATTGCTTTGTTAGTTGACACAGAAGCTCTCTATACAATATATACAGTCTATTTTGTACTATCTATTACACAAAGTCAGGTGCTAATCGTGGAGGAGAATGGTTTGACTTGACAAACCTTGTTTCGCCCTGACGGTGTTGGATTGACAAGTGGAGGTTTCTGTGTAGCAGGTACTGACATATCTGACCCCCCACCGAAGGTAAACCGAACAGATCATCTGTCAGTCAAGGATGTCCCTTCATTCAATCATGGGCTGGCACTGGTGATGCTGCCAAGGTTAGGGAGCAGTCTGCAGTTTTGTAACGTTTTAAAACATATTTGTGTTACTATAAAGTACTTGCCCACTTAACAGAACTTGTTACTCCAAATCTGTCTAAAACTGGTAGATCTCTAGATAACAGGAGGAGTTATAGGAAGTGAGGATCCATGTATGGGCTGCGGGAATAAACTAATAAAGAATCTAACCAGAGAGAACAGTATATCTACTAAGCATTACATCATTTCACACCTTATGAAAACAAAGGACAATATCTCACTTTACAGCTCTATTTGATATTTTTATGACCATCCACAAATTATTTTCATTGCCTTTTGATTTATGAACTTAAAAGACTATCAAGTCTGGGGGGCTCCCGAGTGGCGCATCCAGTAAAAGCACTTGCTAGAGTGCAGGATGCACTCTATAGCCTGGACGTCGCGAGTTCGAGTCCAGGCTATTCCACAGCCGACCGTGGACGGGAGCTTCCAGGGGGCGGCACTCAATTGGCCGAGCGTCGCCCGGGGGGAGGGAGGGTTAGGTCGGCCAGGGTGTCCTCGGCTCACCGCGCACCAGCGACCCCTGTAGTCTGGCCGGGCGCCTGCGGGCTTGCCTGTAAGCTGCCCAGAGCTGCGTTGTCCTCCGACGCTGTAGCTCTGAGGCGGCTGCACGGTGAGTTCGCAGTGTGTAAAGAAGCAGGCGGCTGACGGCACACGCTTCGGAGGACAGCGTGTGTTCATCTTCGCCCCTCCCGAGTCAGCGCAGGGGTGGTAGCGGTGAGCTGAGCATAATAAAATAACTGGGCATTTCAAATTGGGGAGAAAATAATAAAAACTAATTGGCAACGACTAAATTAAAAAAAAAAAAAAAAAAAAAAATGGCTATCAAGTCCGACATAGCTGCTTTAGTTGTATTGGTGCATAGTTTAAGGCAATTAGGTATGTGTGGATTTCTTTCAAAAGTACAGTGTAAACATTCAAAATGGCATTAACTGAATATCATAAATAACACAAATAACTTACTTTACTATGGCAAGTCATAAATAATTGTGATACATACTCTTAAAATGTCAACTTGGTTGTAAGTACGTGTTGAAAAGAAACTATAGCACTTTAATAACCTGGGGAATTACTTTTTGTTTTACATTTTCCAATCCGGTAATTTAGGAAGGGAAATGGCTATTTTTCCAGCTGAAATTTGTTAAATCCAGCCAAAAAGAATCTGACTATTGGCTCTTGCATTTCATAGCATTAATCTGTTTCAGCCTAAAGTCAGGGATGCTTTAAGGGCATGTGAAGCAAGTGCAAAAGTCAAAGGAATGCAATACTTTTAATGGAATAAATCAGATGAGGTCAGGTGTAAAATACAACTGACCCTTTGCCATACCTACTATAGCAAAACATTTTAGACCATCCTGGTAGGTCTAAATGAGATCACAATCGTTTTGTTTCTTATAGGTAATAGGTGAAGGTTATTTCTTTTTTAATTAACACATCGCTGCAGGGTAAGGTTTTTCAGGGTGCATCTTGTCTAAAATATGCTGTCTTTAATTGAAGGTCATGCATATGAAGATAGTAATGATCAACAGGAGCTTCAAACTTACAGTTTGGAAGGGAAGAAATGTAGGCCTACTCAATTTATTTGAAAATAAGCACATCTTCTAGGTAGCTTAACAAAAAACATAAGTGACAAGAAACAGGTAACACAGAAGTATAATTTAGAGAGTTAATAGGTAGATATTAACTTACTTTTATTAATAATCAATTCAAACTTCAAAGTTCAGTGTTAAAAACCAAATGTATTTTTGTTGAAGATACTAAAACTGTTGAGATGGGGATTTTTAAAAATGGCTTTTTATTCACTGTTTGGGTTTCACTTCATTTTACTGTCTTGACACATCAACTAACACTCTTCCTTTTAAAAAAAAAAACATATGGCAATTTTTGTAAGCAGAGAAACAAACAACAAGCAATCAGAGTCTTCTTTATCTTTCTCAACCAGGCCCGCACTGGCAGCATCTCTGGTTCATATTAATTGTAAGTGACTTTAGACATCAGGTCAATGCTATTCCACACATCAACAAAACTGAGAACTGACAGGTAGTCTACCAACAATGACAGTCACCGAGCAGCAACAAGGTTAGCTTTGTCTTTTTTGGAAGCCCCAGGGGCACAGAAACTAGTGCTTGGACTACAATGAGACATGTGGATAGACTCCATATGGTCAGGCCTCTAAGCCTTCAAACAAGAAGCAACATAACTGTGAAAAGAAGCCACAGGACAGTGACAATAAAAACAATAACTTCATTGATTTTAGCCAGCTTTAAACGCCATGATATTTTAATATGAAGAAGAATAAAATCAGACCAATCTGCAAGAACACATTAACAAGTATTAAAGCATTCCTACTCACTCATGTTAAATAAATCATCTGACAGCGACAGTTTCATCAGGTTAATTTGTTGTGAAAATACTCATCTCAATGCAGTCAGACCTAAATGTGTTATTGATTTCAATTGCAATTTTAAAATTTTAAATATTGTAACTAAAACTATAGCAATAATATGCATATGTCCTATATGATCATTGTCTTCTAAGCTTTGTAAGCTTCAGATCTCAAGAAACAGGCTTTATTTAAAAGAGTAAGATGCAGGGTTCCAAAAACTTTTAAATAACTTTTAAATAACGTACCTGTAATTTTATTTTCATTGACAACTTTTAAAGTCTGTTTCAAAGCTCTTTCCAAAATGGCTGCTCTATTGCACTAGGGTTTGAGATCTGGCCTTTAAATCACTGCAAGAACGTTAAAATAAAAACATAACAACAAGTGCTCTGGCTTTTCTGTTCCGTACCACATCATGGATCGTTATTGATGTATTACCTGTTTGACAATGTGGGCAATAATCCTTACATTATCAGTGCACTAGAGCAGGCATTTTGAAAATCTTTGAAACAGACTTTGGTTATACGTGTAAAAAGTTGTCAGGATGTTAACAATGAAAAGAAAAATTACAGGTATGTAATTTAAACAGTTGTAACAAAACACTGGGACATGCAACGCTATATTTTTCAGAACCCTGCTATTTACTCTTTAAACAGTATGTCTCTGTAACCATGCTAAAAGCAAACCTAGCTATGGAGAATGTCCAGAAGATATTGTGCTATTATTTTTCAAAATAAGTATAAACTGCTCAAATGTACACTTGGGTTACACAGATATGCTGATCTCCAAACACAAACAGATATTTTCCGCTTTTAAAACAATCATGGTCAAAGTTAATTTAAAAGGTCCAGACTTTAGTCTCCCTTATTTACTGTCACAATCACAAGCATGCTTTTTTTTTTTTTTGCAGTTTGCAAAATAGATACACTTTCCAAAGATCAGCCAGTATACAACCACAAAACAATACAAACATGTACAGTATTTAAAAATATACAATACAGTTGTACTTGCTTTGTAATTAAAAAAAAAACTCTAAAAGTCAGATTGTTCACTGCTTTGGATAACGTAAAAATATACCCTAATTGTTTCCTGTACAATCCATTGAAAAGTGAATATTCCCAGCAGTTAGAAGGTGTGCTTTGGATCATCTCCCAGGCGTCTGAAGAAAATGTCAGCAAATTCAACATCAGTGCTGGCTTTTGTAAGAGAACATTAACAAATGCAATAATAATAAAATTAAAAAAACTACAGAGATTTGATTCCCAGTATCTATTTTTTTTAATAAGA
Organism: Acipenser ruthenus; assembly: GCF_902713425.1. Taxonomy (NCBI): domain Eukaryota; kingdom Metazoa; phylum Chordata; class Actinopteri; order Acipenseriformes; family Acipenseridae; genus Acipenser; species Acipenser ruthenus. Next base: position 29,888,789 of record NC_081201.1, read on the forward strand.
CTACATTCAAAATTGTATCAATAGCCAGAACAGGAAATGTAATATGGAATAACAAAGCTATAACCTCTGTGTTACCATGACACCAAAGTACAGTTTTACAAGGGCAAGGTGTCACTAAACCATTTTTCACTACGACATCCTATTGTTCAGAGAAAAAAACCATTAATGTTTTAAATACATTTAAAAAAATCATACAAGACAAGATTTTTACATTAATACTGTAGACTAGAGGTCTTCATGGGTCTACCCAGACCCGAGGACCCGAGATTCGACCCGTACCGAACAGGTTATCAGGTGCAAAATTGTCACGCAACACTCGGGTCGGGTCCGATTTTGTTTACTCAGTAATACACAAACTGTTGACTATTATAAAGAGGCTTTCTTTGGTAGTAAAAATCACTGTTTATAATTCTTGTTGCGTGGATTGGCTTCCCCGAGTAGCACATGACACGGCTTGAGGAGCGCAGCAGCAGACACGTGACCCATATCGAATGTGTTTCTTTTAGATCATACTTAAAATTCGGAGTAATGGATTTGTTTATGAAGGACGTGAAAGAAAAAACTTAAAAGAAACAAAATTCTATGAACAAAAGCTTACAGAAAAATTTAAGTCTGCAGTGTGGGAATCATTTGTTGTTATTGTGGACAAAGAAGGAAAACAAGTTTTGCAAAACACAAATTTTACATTTCAATTCCATTTGCTCTTGTGTTAAGTTTGTAATAAAATCACGCACTTACGAGTTCGTACTTCAGTTCATTAGATTTTCAGATAATGTATTTATCTTTGTAGCTTTTTTACACAAACATATTATATATTTAATTTACAGTCCTCTGTGTAGGTTCATAATGGAATAAACACTCTGTAGTTCAGCCAGATCTCCAGGTTGACTGGGAAAAAAAAAAAAAAAGCTTTAATACTGGATTTAGTCAGTGCATATATTAAGCTGGGGAAAGGAATAGTGTTACACTGTTTTTTTCGGGCCAGGTCGGATCCGCGTCTAATAACAAGAATTCTACTTAGGGTCGGGTCGGGTAAATAATTGTCAGTTCGTGGTCAGATCGGGTTGATTAATTTGGACCCGTGAAGACCTCTACTGTAAACACCATGTTGAAACTACATTAATAAGATGACACTCAACTTAGACAATCAACTTCAAAATATTTGTTTCAAATGTTTCTAGCTCAAAATGTATAATAAAATAAAAAAAAAACACAATAAAAACTTGATTGTAGCTTCTAGGTTCAAAAAACCTCATAAGACAACCAATTCAACATATGCTGACCCTGTTTCCTTCATGTCCCAAAAAACAGCCAATTAATTTGTGAATCTGTACTCCTTTCTGTCTCAACAAATATCCCTAAACCCTTGCCAACAAAAAAAGCATCCAATATTTGCCTGGTCCTTGTCCTTCCAGGCAGTCCATGCAGCTGTATAATTAAACTTCTTCACTTGACAACTTGCATGATTGTTTTCCTAACAGTATATTACTTCGTTAGTACTTTCCAATATACGTTATTTTTAAACTGTCACTTTTACCCGACTCATCCTGATTCACACTCGTCTGTTTATCACAACAATCATTAATAACTGTCACTCCGCGCCATCAATTTAACAAACGCACTCCCTCATTAGCATGTTCTAGCATTTGTTCCGTAGAAAGGCTGATTATTTTCTACAACAGGCCAAGCCAATTACTTTAGCGAAATGGAATCACATTAATCAAAACTTAACAAGGTGGCAAATTTAAAGATATCAGATTGCAAAAGACAGCATAACTAATATGTCACTGTCAGAGGTACTATGTAGGTATTCAGCAGCTGTACTAAATATATCTCCTCACACAGGCCACATGAATTTTGACGTTTCATACGATCTGACAACTACCAAAGTGATATTAGAAGGCTAGAGGCTGGGTAGAGCTGCTTACTGTGACTTTTTAATACTCTGGCAAGGACAGTGGAAAGAAAGAAAGACAGAAAATGGTGACTGTGTCTGCTCAGGCCAGAAGACGGCAGTTCATCATGTCTCCCTTCGCAGAGCCGTTTTCTTTTACACTTTAAATGATGATACTCATCAATCATGGCCTGACAGCTGCAACAAACCAGCTGCAAACATGCAAAGCCCAGCAGTCTAAAATATGCTGACACCACTGATAGAAACATAAAAAAAAAATCTCATCCAGGTCCACAACACACACAGAGTAGAAAAACATCTTTACGTTATGTATTTTTCAACAACCACGCGAGGATTTCAGCAGTCCTTTCTATAGCATAATACAGTTTGCACTATTGCGTATATTCAACCTTTTAATGAATCTCCTTGTCCATTCACCAATTGATAACCCTTCACTTTTCATTACAGTATAGATATATGCATGCATACAGAAAATGGATACCATGAGAAGACAACACTAAATTGCACATACTGTATAGCTACTTTTTTGCACTTTGTTCTCTATTACAAAATAATCTAGCAAGTCGTTAAATAGACTAAATTATCCAGAGCATTTTCTTTCATTATTACACTTCACAGAGCTTTTTATTTCATTCCGTTTATGAAATCATGCTATGATTCATTTTTACAACTTAAACAGCTATTAGGTTGAGCTGCCAGCCTGAGTTTGATGAATGTGTATGATAGGGGAGGACAAAAAGAAGGAGCAGCGCTTGTAAACCGACAGCATTAGTTACTTTATTAACCAAGCTCCTAACAGGTTTCAGGTTTTGTGTTTGCTAATCAATTTTTACTCCCCATTATATTCTTCACTAAAGTGTTGGTAGAAGCATTAAAAGGTAAAACACAATGTTAATTAGGTTGTGTATCTCCAAGTTAATAGTTTATTAAAATGCAATGCCTTATCCACTAAAATAGACTGACACTAAATAAAAAGCTTTAAATAAATTAATCACACATGCCTTTAAGGTTGGAATGTACAGTAGATACATGGTGCATATATATGCATGTCGACAGAAGGTTTAACTCCATATTGAACATTATATGCATAATTACATTTTGTTATGCACCCCGTTTAATTTTCAAAAATGTGTATATTTGAAATCTGTCAAGCTTTTATAACAAAACCAGTCCTTCTATGAAATGGATAATCAATGTTTTCTCTTCATACCTCATTGCTGCAGAATATACAGTACTTATTATCTAATAGCCCTTAGCACTGTACTTAGATTTTCAATCTTCCCTTTTTCACTAACCCATACCTAAGCCATAACTCTTTGCCATGGTTTTACCTTTCAAAGTCTTAAAGTATAAAATGAAAAAAAACAATAGGTTATATGTGCAGAGTATTATTTCTTAGATTAATTTCACTTGAGTCTTGAAACTTTTTTGCTATTATTCAGAGTACTACCAATTGCGCATTTCTAACTGTGAATTGAGCAGATGGATGTGAATTCAAAGTTTCCTGATCTTTAGCAGAAGTTATGGAGGGTTATCTTTGGCTGTATCTCTTTCTGCTGGCAGCACTCCCTTGGTGATGAAGGATTAACCACCGCAGCTGTCTCTTCCCCGAATGATGCAGTGCAGTGCTCCTCAACACGACAGCATCACTTAATCTTAATGTCCACTCTTCCAGCGCAGCCGCACAGGACAAAGCCAATCAACATCAGATGCCACTAGGATGGACCTACTGCTTGGCCCTGGAGTCTTTCACCCTCACAGGCCTATTAATCAACTTCAGCCAGTCCAATCCCAGAGTTCACTTCTCTCAAACCACAGCTGAGCTGAGCTGGGCTGTGATGTATAGGATAGGGTTGGCGTACACAAGAACAGGTATCAGATTACACATTATGCACCGTTTCATATTGCTTTGAAAAAAAGGATTGAATGCTTGCACCTTCTTTCTGTATGATACATACTTATTGTGTTTAAGAAGATAATATCTGCCTAAGCAATGTCCTTAGCCATAAAGAGGAAGAATATTTGAAATAATGACACTTGTTCATTTTGACAAATTACAGCCTTTGGGGCATTGCTATGCTAAGATTAAAATTCAATTGGATACAAACGCTGTCTTCAGTTTTTTGGGTTTTTTTGGTCTATCTGTGTTCAGTGCAGTATGTCTAGAAAAAAAGTGTTATATACCACCAAAACCACACCTTATAAGGAGAACAACACAAGTTTTTTTTTTTTCTTTTTTTTTTTTTACTAGGATCACATGGTAAGGGGGATATATCTGAATAAGCAATTAAAATACTTATTTCAAATATACTAGTGCTCAATTGGCATTACAAATAACATCCAAGCTGTTGTGTGATCTATGACAAAAAATGTCTTGTAACAATGCCAGTCTTCAGCAAGAAAAAGCTGTTTTCTTGCAGTCTGCATTACAATTAAAATACATTGGTGTTCTCTCTCAGAAGTGCACCCAAAGCCCTCAAAGGGGAAGTTATTGCATTGTAAATTATAGCTAAGGTTGTCTAAATAACCACAGCCCTGTTAAATTTAGGCAATCTTCCCTTTTGCTTACATTTGCAATTTTACTGCTGAACTACTGTTAGTTCGCACTTTAGCAGCATTAAAATGTAAAAGAAATTCTCCTGTGAGCTATATAAGGAAACTGCTCTTGATTTATTGTAACCAATTTAGAACAAAATACTGAGAAACCTGATTTTAAATCACACAGTACTGCAAAGCCTATAATCAAGAAAGCATTCAGAATGAGAAATGCAATATAAAATATGTTTACATTACACATTTATATTTACTGAATTGCTTATTGTGTGTCTAGTAAGACTTCAAAAAGGTAACATTAATTACATCCAACACATATTTTACTTGCATATGCCATATGGTATATTTTTTAATTTATAGAACATACAAATTAATTTAAAAACACCCTTTCACTGGAAGATCTTTCTCTTTAATACAAATATTTTGTGACAATTACATGTTCTCAACCGAGTGGCTCCATTCCCAAAGCTGTTAACTTCACCCAAGCGTCCATACAGACATATTTGCTATTTGATTGCATTTGTCTGGGAATACCTACAGCAAGCTAAACTTTCGTAATTTCCGTTTTTCTTTTAACCACAGATGTTTGTAATAATCAGAACTATAATTGTTAATTATAAAAGTGCTTGTTCATTAAAAATGTATGTTGGGGCAGTACTCCTGAATATTTTGTATTTATTTTTTTTGCTAAAGTTATTTCAGGAAGACCGGCTGTTACAGTAGGGATTCACATCATTTTCCCTTATTTGGGTCTGAATCTGGCATGTTTTATGTCACTGATAGTCCACACACCTGATGCCATGTGTGGCATGCGAGACATGTTCTACTTCAGTCCAGTTCTTAGTGGAGTCCATATCATAAAATCAACATAATTGGCACTAAATGGTATCTAATTTGGCAGTAAAAAGAGAGAGACCAAAAGGACAGAGACAGCTGAGAAGAAGAATATTAAGCTGATGCAGCAGACAGTGCTACAGTATATTCAGGCGGGTGTCTCGGTACATAGAAAATAAATGTTGGAAGAGAACTGCATTACTGCTTCCACATATTTTACTATAATAACCTTGAGCTCACTCCATTATCATCCCTGTCTTGTAACCCTCCTGCACTTTTATGAAACTTACAACCAATTACAAAAGTGGACAAGAGCACAACACTGTTGAACAAATCAATTCTAGACACTCACTGCATATCCGTATAGTCTATGATTACATTTTATATTTAGGAGACACATGTACCTTTTTTTTAAATTCTTGCACAGCATTTTGCAAGGTGCTTTCAGTTTTGTTGTCTTATTGTATTTAATTGGATGTACTAACAATATATTAAACAAATTAAATACCTCTCATCTTGTGAGCACCTTCTACTTACAACCAAGCATTTCTTATTAAGGACCTATGATACTCGTTATACTAATAAAAACCGATTTTCTTGCATGATTTGAGCTATTTGTGCTAAATGTACTAATTGCTGTTTACTTGTTAATTAAAAGGTTTTGCATCAGCTTTTCAATCCACACCTGTCCTCCATTCCCTAATCATCTCCCCGATCTGAACTTAAAACAGATGCAACTGGGCAGATTAATACAGGTACAAACATTTTAAACATGCACTGTTTAATAATGTCTGAAGTTCATATGAAGGAATAACATAGAGCTGACACTATATATTTTATTTTTCTTTTATATAGCTTAAGTAACATTTTCAGTCCCCCCAATACTCTGAAATTAAGGCAATCAATGTGAAGTTGAGGCAATCAGTTCTTTGTAAAATTGTCAAGATGAGCCATATTATTCAAAAATATAAATCTGAAAAAAAGTAACCTACCCATTATTTCAAAATTGCCTTCAGGCTCATGTTGGAAACTAAAGAATGTAGAACATTATTTACCCTTGTATTTTGTTTAGGTCTAAGAATGCCCTTTTATACAAGATTTAGAGAATTCTGCATCATATTGTATTGTTAGAGTCATATGCATTGCTATTCTAGAAAAGGAAATGGGCACTGATGGGACTTCAAAGAATCAACAAGACTGGCATACACCATGTTTCAGGATCTGAAAGTTAAACTCATTTCATAATTAAAAAGATGTCATGCTAGACCAACGTAAATGAAAACAATCTGCCTCGTCATCTAATATGTGTTTGCTGAAGACAGCACTGGTGCTCAATTACAGTATAAGCCACTACATCAGCCATCCAAGCTCCTCCCCATCATAGTATTAACCAAGGTCTATTACTGAAAACCTTCTAATAAAGACATCATCACCAATTCAAAGCAGATAATAAAGGACTGACACATTTATAATCATTATTAATTAACAGTTTTCTGAGATGGAATTAAATCAATATGCTGCTCTGTTATCATTTTAACTAGTTATGCAAATCAAACATTTAGAGCACATGAACGGATATAAATGCCATTCAAAATTCACTTCACACTTATTACTGTAATATTAGAGCTTTCGGTCTTTGCTAGTAAAAAAGGACTTAATGCTCATTTAATTATAGCCAGACATAAAGCTTATGGAATGAAAGTTGAAATAGCTGATTAGTTAACAAGTCACAGGAAGGTAGCAGTAAGGACAGACAATGAGATAATAATGTGAAAATGTAGAGTTAGAAATGCAAATGCTGACAGATCGTACTTAAAAATAACAGTGACAGTTAAAGAATATTATAAAAATGGTGACATGCTGTAAAGTGGTTTAAAAGACAAAAGATGAAAAAACTGTTATTTTTTTTAATACATGCAAATTACAGAATATTACATTTTACTGCACAAAGTTTATTTATAACTTTATTTTAATAATACTTAAGACCTATTCACAGCGGACGCGATGTGACAAGCGAATGTGCAGTACGACACATCATGCCACGATAAAACAGACCTCCAGACAAGGCCTTTACATTAAACAAATTTGAAAAATCTGATTTAATGTGTATTGCCTTAAAAAAAAAAAAGCTAAACTCCCTTACATTCTACACCTCTGAATTATGATAACATTTTGTTTATTAGTATTATATTCACCTATAATCACCTATAATGTGCAGTACACCCTCGCTATAACGAACCTGTTGGGGTCCAAGCCTTTTGTTCGCTGTATCGAGGGGTTCGTTATAGCGAAAGGACAATCAAAATGAAGGACAAACTGTTGGAGTAAGTTAATGAGATGATAAGTTTGACATGAAAAGTTAATAGGATCCTCAAGTTTTTTTGTTTTTTCTTTAATCAATTTTGCTTCGGTTGCTTAACAAGCCAAAAAAGTGTTTTTGGACAACCTATATTCATGACAGAGACATGCCTGCATTACTCCTTTTTTCAAACGATCAATATAGTTTCCAGCTTTGTTGCAACATAAAATGATTTTCTTTTTGGAGGCATAGATACACAGCGCGCATTTTTTTATTTAGACAAAAGAGTGGACTTCACTGCGGAGGTGGCATCCTGTGCGTACAGATCGGGATGTTGACAGTGTGTGTTTATATGATCTTTTTTGTTTTTTTATTTGGGGTCCAGGGGCCAGGTTTGTTATAGCCGAAGGTCTGTTATAACGAAAGGCGTTATAGCAAGGGTGTACTGTATATTCATATTCAAATGATGGAATATTATACAACAGAATAACAAATAAGGTAAACATGTTTGCTACCGTTTTGAAAAAGGACATTGTGGGTTAAAACACATTTGCACAACTAATTAAAAAATTCTGATAGTCTTGAGTAGATTGTTATTAGTCCTCCTTTAGTTGGAAAGCAGCAATATGATTCTCTCCTGACAAGAAATACTGGTGTAATTTATTGCATTATTACTCTTCTGAACTGAAAGCAATTAATTACCTCCACCAGGATGTAGTAGTGAAAATTCATCAGGCAAGCTATAAAACAATAGGTGCTTAATGGCGTTTTGTTTGCTGGCTAATCTGAAGCACTCAATGATCAACTGAAGCTTGGTTATCAGCTTCAATCCTTTTCACTTCATATCCATGATAACACAGTGGTGCTTCTGCTATTAAAAACTACAGTTCCAGGTGTTTTTCAAGCATGAGGAATATAAATCATTTGGGTTTTTTATGCTTAACATACAACCTTTTTAAAATAAATAAATAAATAAACAAACAAAAAAACACCCCCTCTTTTTTGTTTACTTATTTACTCAAAATATACTTTGTACTTTTTTTTAGGTTTTACTATTTAAAGCTAAGGGATTTTTATTTTTAATGTGGCTATTGTTAACAATACTTTAACACATTTTAATTAAAAAGCGAAATACAATTTTTAGATATATTTATATACCGGTACCTGGAAATTTAAATTTTGAAAGTTTGTTTTCCCTTTTGCTAAACACATGCCTAGTTTCATTATGACATTAAAAGTATTATCAGTGCTACTGTAAACTGTAAAGACTAATTGATCAGCATCTTCATAGGTTTGAAACAAATGGGTTAATGCTACAAAAATGTCACCTAAGTGGTTTTGTCTTTATGCACCAATAAATTTACTCGGCACGTAAACATCACATGCTTTCATTACATTTGTATCTGCTTTATAGAATTACTGACATCTGTATGATTTAGTAATTGTTGTTACTATGAAGTTATTGTAGCAATTTAGCTCTCTATTACCGATCAATTCCTTCTCTCAAGGGCACAGTTGAAAAGTGATATTTGAAAATAGGCCCTGATAAATTGCATAGTTAGTTGGTAGCGGAGACAAACAACTTAATCCAGAGCAAATTAGTTTGGCTGCCAGTGATAGTTTTATACAAAGATGTAAATTATCTTGTCAGAATCAGTCGTCTTCCATGTTGCTGCTCAGCTAACGAGAAACCACTGTGGTTAATAAAGATGAACGCTAAGCTCTCCTCTGTCAATCTGCAGGACTGCTGTTTCAGCATTCTATTAGCCATAAATGCACTATTTCAAAACAAGGGCAACAACTCAGGTAAGACCACTATTAAATGTATTTATCTTAATGCTAGAAGTCTCAGAAACAAAATGTTAGAACTTGAAGCTACTACACTAACAAGTAACTACGATGTGATAGGTGTTACAGAAACTTGGTTGTCTGAGAGTGATGGAGACGAATATAATATTAGTGGGTACACACTATATAGGAAAGACAGGCAGGACAGAAGAGGCGGAAGGGTAGCGCTATACATAAGAAATAGTCTTGAAGCCCAGGTGTTAAATCAGGACAAAGAAAACAATGCAGAATCAATATGGGTCAGAATAACGGACACAAATTCAAAGGGCATAATAATAGGAGCATGCTATAGACCGCCAAATTCAGATGCTGAGCAAAATAATCTGTTGTACAATGACATTCGAAATGCGTGTAGAAAAGGAGAAGCCATACTAATGGGGGATTTCAACTTCCCCTGTATAAAATGGGAAAACCCGATGGGGGGCACGACGGACGAAATTGAAATGGTGGAAATGACAAATGACTGCTTCCTAACGCAATTTGTCAAGGCACCGACTAGAGGGGAGGCATGCCTTGACTTAGTCTTTTCAAATAATGAAGACAGAATAACTGAAACAGAGGTCAGAGAGCCATTGGCAAACTCAGACCACAACATGGTCTCATTTGAAATATTTTTTAAAACCCCAAAAGTAATGACTAAAGCTAAGGTTTACAATTTTAGAAAAGCAAACTACGAAGGTATGAAACAGAGACTAATAGAAGTAGATTGGAGTAAAATAGAGAAAACATCCACAGATAAAGGATGGCTGTTTTTTAAAAATGTAGTACTACAGGCACAAAACAATTACATCCCAAAAGTAGACAAATCTAAATCTAAAACAAAATGGCCAAAATGGTTTAATAGATCAATTAAAAAATATATTCAGCGAAAAAAGGCACTTTACAGAGCATTTAAAAGGGACCAAAAACAAAGCACACAGAAAGAGTACTTGGAACTGCAAACACAAGTCAAAAAGGAAGTTAGAAAGGCCAAGAGAGAGATAGAAATCAATATTGCTAAGGGGGCTAAAACCAATTCCAAAATGTTTTTCCAATATTATAACAGCAAGAGAACATTCAAAGAAGAGGTTAAATGTCTAAGAGACACAAATGGCAAAATCATAGATGAAGAAAAAAAATAGCAAATATATTAAATGATTACTTTTCCCAGGTTTTTACAAAGGAGGACACGGACAACATGCCCCACATGTCGACCTGTTCCTATCCAATTTTAAATAACTTTAGCATAACAGAGGCAGAAGTGTTAAAGGGACTAGGAGCTCTTAAAATAAACAAATCCCCTGGGCCAGATGAGATCCTCCCAATAGTACTCAAAGAAATGAAAGAAGTTATTTACAAACCGCTAACCAAGATCATGCAACAGTCTCTTGACACAGGGGTTGTACCGACAGACTGGAAAATAGCAAACGTAATACCGATCCACAAAAAGGGAGACAAAACCGAACCAGGTAACTACAGACCAATAAGCCTGACTTCTATTATATGTAAACTTATGGAAACTATAATAAGATCCAAAATGGAAAATTACCTATATGGTAACAATATCCTGGGAGACAGCCAGCATGGTTTTAGGAAAGGGAGATCATGTCTAACTAACCTACTTGACTTTTTTGAGGATGCAATATTGAAAATGGATAACTGCAAAGCATACGACATGGTCTATTTAGATTTCCAGAAAGCTTTTGACAAAGTCCCGCATAAAAGATTCATTCTCAAACTGAACGCACTAGGGATTCAAGGAAATGCATGCACATGGATTAGGGAGTGGTTAACAGGTAGAAAACAGAAAGTACTGATTAGAGGAGAAACCTCAAAATGGAGTGAGGTAACCAGTGGTGTACCACAGGGATCAGTATTAGGTCCTCTGCTATTCCTAATCTACATTAATGATTTAGATTCTGGTATAGTAAGCAAACTCGTTAAATTTGCAGACGACACAAAAATAGGAGGAGTGGCAAACACTGCTGAAGCAGCAAAGGTCATTCAAAATGATCTAGACAGCATTCAGAATTGGGCAGACACATGGCAAATGAAATTTAATAGAGAAAAGTGTACAGTATTGCATGCGGGCATTAAAAATGTGCATTATAAATATCATATGGGAGATAGTGAAATTGAAGAAGGGAACTATGAAAAAGACCTAGGAGTTTATGTTGACTCAGAAATGTCTTCATCTAGACAATGTGGGGAAGCTATAAAAAAGGCTAACAAGATGCTCGGATATATTGTGAGAAGTGTTGAATTTAAATCAAGGGAAGTAATGTTAAAACTCTACAATGCATTAGTAAGACCTCACCTAGAATATTGTGTTCAGTTCTGGTCACCTCGTTACAAAAAGGATATTGCTGATCTAGAAAGAGTGCAAAGAAGAGCAACCAGAATTATCCCAGGTTTAAAAAGGCATGTCGTATGCAGGCAGGCTATAAGAATTGAATCTATTCAGTCTTGAACAAAGAAGACTACGTGGCGATCTGATTCAAACATTCAAAATCCTAAAAGGTATAGACAATGTCAACCCGGGGGACTTCTTTGACTTGAAAAAAGAAAAAAGAAAAAAGGACCAGGGGTCATAAATGGAGATTAGATAAAGGGGCATTCAGAACAGAAAATAGGAGGCACTTTTTTACACAGAGAATTGTGAGGGTCTGGAACCAACTCCCCAGTAATGTTGTTGAAGCGGACACCCTGGGATCCTTCAAGAAGCGGCTTGATGAGATTCTGGGATCAATAAGCTACTAACAACCAAACGAGCAAGATGGGCTGAATAGCCTCCTCTCGTTTGTAAACTTTCTTATGTTCTTCTTATGTTCTTATTTACTCAATTACATTTTCAAAGGAAAAACTGCTTAACTGCAAGATAAATATCTGGTGAACAAGGTATTTATAATGTATTAAAGCACTATACAAAACAGGTACAATAGATTTGAATGTACAACAATACAGTATTTTCTTTCTTTATTTTTTGCCAAATTAAATGTTTCAGGTTATTCTCTACAGCACAAATATTATGTAAATATCATTTTTTTGTTACTTTAACTAAACCTTTAACTAAAACTTTGAGCTCTGCTGCAATAAAAGGGACTGAGGAAAATGACTTACAGCATAATCTATTTTCACACACATGTCGATTCAGCCTCATTACAGCACCTAAAATAAAATATTCCTCCTTTGCTGGCATTTTTCTAAACAGTGGTCCACTAAATCAATATTATTCACTTGGTATTTTTTTTAAAACAGTGTATCTTTATTACTACCCGGCATTAGAGCAGGCAATAATTTCACTTACTAAGCATATTATATTTAGAAAACAATCAGTCAACTAGTATGTTCTTTCTCAGAATTTGTAAGTACTGATTGAGGTCTGAAATCATGGTGCTTTAGTATAAATGTCACATTGAGTTTGAGAGTGTGAATGTGACTCCCTTAGCCAGCACCTTGCTATATATCTTTATTAGTTTCATTGGTCAGTGTGGTGACCAGTTGTTTATTCTGATTAGCAGAGACGAGGTAACCAATTTGGAACCGACATGCATTCAGAGACTAAAACATATGTCTTGCAAAAAGCAAAAAAAAAAAAAAAATGCTTGTAAGGTTATAGATAAAGCAAAGCACCAGGATCAATATCAAGGTTAGACACTATCCCCAATTCAGTAGAATTGGAAAAGAAATGCAATATCTTAGAAAAAAACCAAAAGGCATGAAAAGGGATTTGTATCTCTTCCCCTGACTAATGTCAGCCAAAATGTGTTAAAGAATATTGTTAATTTTGTTCAAGAATTGACTACATTTTCATACCACATTGACTTACTGTTTTCTGATGCTGAGATATTTATTGTCAAAAAATGTAACTGAGCAGAATAAAAGAACACATTGTTTCTTTAGTACTTAAAAAACAAAGCCAACATAAATGTACTTTAAAATACCCAACTGCTATATGCACTTTACTTTTGATTTATGAAGTGGACATTTGGCATTAAGATTACTGACCTTGACAGCTGACATAGTTACTGCAGACAGATTTCTTGCAGTGCTTGTGCACTTATAAATTATACAACTTAATATGCATGAATATCTTATTTCAAAGGGATTCACAATCATTTCATCAAACTGATATGATATTACAGTTCTCCGATTGTCAATCTATTTTTAAATCTGCTATGACTGGCAAAGAGTGACTTCATCTGGTCCTTTAAAAGAGCATTGCAGCAACTTTGAAAAGTTCCCTCAGCATAATAATGTGAAAATACCTCAGGTACCATATTTTAAATCTTGCTCTAAAATTCATCAATCATCAAGAAGGTTTAACATTGTCTGGAAGTCAGGTTGTGCTGACATTATTCTGACATGAGGCTGCCCACCGATGCAGACAGCCAGACACCACGGGGTACTGTCATTTTGATAACTGCAATTAACAAAACCTGACAGCTTTGATACTGACAAAGATATTATACCACCATATAAGGAGTCTAAACGTTACCTTACAACCATTGTTTGCATTCAATTATGCATGGCAATTTAATATGTAATGCTACAGACATGTAAATATTAAATTATACTGTGTATTTAATATGTATATGGATTGCACACACACACACATATATATACAAAATATACAAAAAACACTATGGTTTTAAGAAAAAATACATATATTCTTGTGAGAGGAAAAACTGGCAGCTAGGGGGGAGGTGTTAGGCAGTTTCTGGTGTGGGATATGAAAGAAAAAGCTGGCTTTTGATGGCATACTGCAGACAAGGCAGCACTGAAAAAAGCTAATGGCCATGATTAATGACAACGGGCTAGAGGAGAGCTGGGACACAGCCGCTACATATATCATCCCTTCCCATCAGTCTCTGCACCTCCCTGCCCCTCTCTGTAGCCAGAACTGTAAAAATGGCTTATCTTCTACACTTTTTCTTCCACATGGAAACACTTTTTTTTGCCAAAATATGTGACAAAGAGGTGATAAGGTGAACAAGAAAATGACGTGTAAAGATATTCTAAGGGAGAAAAAAAACTTGGGTTGTAATCATTCAAGTTTTCAGCAACTTGACTCTTCACATGCTGAAGCCACATTTTCAAGGTCTTATCTGCCATATGGTTCCCTGTTTGGATGATTTATTAGGTGAGGAAGGCGCACTGATAAATTTTACTGCATTTCCCTGCATAGGCAACCTACAGTGTCAATAACGAAGCTCAGGCCACTTTAATGAAAACTGTAAGCACCAAAGGGTAACCATTTATTTATGAGTTGCTATAATATTACGTGGGCAAAATTTATCTCCCCTTCTCACGCACTCTGCAGAAACCAAATCTGGTCAGAGAAACAGAGATCATATCCATATGTCAGCAACTCACTAACACCCCTCCCTAGTGTGGTGCTGATGCTTTCTGGTTAGGTTAATTGAAGCATTTGAGTATTTACAACTCACACAAAAACAGCAAGAGTTTATTTATGACCAATTAAAATAACAATTTTGAGTATAGGAACCCATTACAGAATTTAGAACCTTTGATTCTAATTAGTTACTGCATTTGGCTTCTGGTTTACATGGCCGATTACTGGGAAGACTGCAAATTAATTTCCTATTAAAACAACAGATGCTGAAATTTTACAGAACAGCCCAAAAGAGATGTAAAATGCTGAAACATTTTAAACTTCAGTACTTAGCATTTCTGTTAGAAATCAGGAATTCTAATACCAGCAACATTTTGTATTTGTTCAGCATTCAGTAAGCTGGTGGAGCTATATAAAAATCATATTAAAATAAAAGTCATCAATAATCAAATCTGTTTGCTAAATATAGTGCTTGCTCTATTGCCATGACACAGTAAAAATTAAAACTTTACATTGTTCTATTCAAATCTTTGTTTAAGCATTTTACATCTGCATTCCATTAAATTGTTCATATAATCTAAGAGAAATCACTTTGGCTCATTAGATCTTTATTGTAGCTTCAGTTTCAGAAAAAGAGCTGCCAAATCAGTATACAACAAAATATATTGCAAGAAAGATAAAACATGTTCTAAATGTATAAGGGTTAGGCTTATAGTTATCAATGTTTTCAGAAAAAGACACGAGAGAAAGTAAAATGATGACACCTTTCATTAAGACACTGAAAAGGCATAGGTGATTTTAGACACACAGTTTTATCTGCAGTTGGCAAAAAAAAATGTCATGGAGTTTATAGAAACTGACAACTGTTCTGTTTTGCATTTTCATTATCAAGGAGAAGATTAGCATTTGGCAGGTATCATTTCAAACAGCTTTTATGTGGCTTGTCAGAACTCTTTTGCTTGGCAAGTTTACAAGAAGTGTACCCTGAAAGGGTTTACATGCAGCCAAACACTGATATCGGGCGAGATATGCTGTAGATATTTAAACAAACCCATTGGGATAAGACTCTAGGAACTGTGCTTTTTTGTTTAAGTGGGAAAAAAAAAACTTAAAACATAGCCAAATGTGGCTGCTTTAGAGATTAGCCACCAATGAGTAGTATTTATGTTTTGTCTAGTGACTTGGCACCTGACACCTCTGTTATTTTACAAGTAGCATAGAAGTACCATTTCACTTAAGAAAGCACACTTCTCACCACACATCATACTGAAAAGCTACCCCAAGTCTAATCCTAACTCCCCTACCTTCAATAGCTCCCTTGAGAACTATGGGAACAGTTTTATAGCAGAAATTTATTAGGAAAAGGCATGTCTTTCATAGCACCTTAATAAGTCAATTTTATGGGCAGTAGAAGTGAACAGGTTTCAGCAATTCAAATTGACAGGCACTTTTTATTTGCCTACCATCTTTCACTCAAAAACAGAATCAGCAGCAAATTCTGTAAAAGAAATCTTCAAAATGCATCATATAAAAAAAAAAAAATGATACCACCTATTTACACCTCCTATAATACAGAGTACAATTAAAACAGGTTACAAAACGCATTCATGTTTGTTGGACTTGCTATTAGTATGTTATATTTATCGAATGCCCAATTACATTCCCACATTGTAGCAACTCACAACAGTTCAGGAAAAATAAATGTCAGTAGGCATCCTCCTATCCCACCGCCAAGCCAATCACCTCTTTACACCCAGGAGCTAGACAGCAGATGCTGGCACTGTAGCGCGGTGAGGTGAAACAGTCCCTGATGATTTTGCCTCTCCAGGCAATTGTAACGCTCCCTGCGAGATCCCCAGCTAATATCGACAACTTGGCACAAGTAAACCTGCACCCCTCGTCACTGTATGAACACAATGTTATGTTTTCACCAAGCAAGTCACCCAGGGATCATACTAGTACTTTGTGTTACTGCTGTGGTATACTACTAATCCTATATAATACATTTTATTCAAATGATGTGTAAACTGTGTTAGTAGTATTTACATTTTAAACACCTTTATTCTTAGCGTAGGTGACACTGGTCAATCTGGAGTAAAGCTATTTAAAATGAACACATCTGTTTTGAAGAAAAAAAACAACAACAAAGCCTGAAATTCAGCATACATGTTTTACAGACACACTGTACAGGACAGCATATTTAATCTCAAAATTAAGGTTCATCAGCCTCAGTTGAAGATTATCATAGATCAATCACCGAAGTTTAATTCCATTAATGAAGCAGCTATTCCATATTTATGTATTTATGAAAATGATTTGACAAGGAGCAAAATTCCTCATCAAAAACCCTGAAAGGGCCCCAGGGCACCAGACAGCTCATTTATTAGCAGAGCCTTAAAACTACCAGAAGATGAGATGCATCTTGTATTGAAGCGATAAATTTCCACTTCTTGGAACTCAAGGTACATGCTTCAAGATCTCTTCCTATTATTTTTCCACATAGGAGTATATCATGTTTCTACAGTAATCCCATTCATATTTTAATATTATTCAACCTGAATGTTGAACTGGTTTTACTGGAAGTAATACATAGCCCATGAAGTCCAACATGCTGATAAATGCCCCATTTAATTTTACTGTATTGCATTTTGGCCACTGTACATGTGGTCCTATTCATACTACTTGACCCTTATGCAACCATTTCTGTTACTAGCAACAGGAATCTAATACCAAAAGCCCCATTCAGCCATGATTAGACTTTACCAAATGTACCAAAGACGTGTACAGTTCATAATAGGGAACATTTGAGTTGCTCACACGTAGAAAAGATACAGTGGATCAATTTTAATGATTTAAACAGCAGCGGAGCCTAACACAACAGTTGTATTTAGGTTCACCATTGTTTAGATCATAAAATAGACATCATCATTTCCAACCTTGTATTTTAAATGAATAGAACGCATACAACATACATCTACTGTAAGAAACATCTCATTACCAGACATGCCCTACCACTTGACATCAATTAAACACAGTTAGGGGGATTCATTATGACCTTCACTGGAATTCAGCTAGGACACCAGGGTTAACACTTCTGCTTTTGTGCAAATCAATACCATGTCAAATGCCCACAAAATACCTTGGTAAAACATCTCATTTGAAAGATGACACCTCCAACAGAAAAATTGTCAACTACCACCCACCCCAGCCCCCATCAACATGCTAGGATACCTCAAAAGAAGAAAGTGCCCCGCTACAGGGCCATCAAGGCCACTTCCTGCAACACAGCTGCTGTACCCAGTTATTTACAAATTCAAGGTGGTGCCTGAGAAACATTAATACAGTTGACCTGCCAGACCCCTGTAATACCAGCAGCAAAATATTAAGAATTTCAGGGCTTTTTTTTTTTTTTTAACATGCTTAGTAAAGCACAATCTTTATTTTAAAGATAATTATACATAACATGAATATATTCCAGGATTCATTTAATGTAAATGGTATAAAAATGTAGAAAAGTTATATTCAGTTGGTGTTGTTTGTTCATAGTTGGCATATATTCTTATTTACTATGAAAATTCACTTTCAATCCTTTCCAAAATTATTCCCATTATAAAAGGGTCAGATTTATTCTGGATACTGAAAAAAAAAAACTTTTTTTTTCCATGAAAGTTAAAAATAAAAATAAATGATACATAATAATAAGTTGTTCCAATTCTTATATAACTTATATTTCAGAATTATTAAAAATAATGCAGTGTATTGGCAATAACACAGGGATTTGGATCCAATAACTAAATTAAGACTCCACCCAACTAAATGAACATATTTCTTTTGGGACAGGATCTCAAACTCTGCACAATATCATTCAAACTAATGAAATGCACATTAGCAAAGATGTCTTGTCTGAACATTAGAAGTCTGTTCCTTTCAGGTATGTGTTGACCTCCATATTCTGCAGAGGTCTTGATGTAACTTTGGAATTGCTAATTCCACTCTTCAATATCATGTAAAGACTTGTAAAAGAACACCATAAAAAAACATATCTGCAAAAACATTTTCAGCTTTCGAAGTTATAGAGGGCTACACAGTTCTGAACAAACAACATGCAGAATCTATGTAGTATGTCTCTAAAACTACTTGGAACAAAAGCAAATCAGGTCACACTGAAATTCATTTCATAATGCATGCTGAATTATTCTGAAATGTTACCTGAAAAGCTATTTGAAACTTGTTTTTTTTCTTTTGAGATGAAAACACAATGATTTGTGTAATCTATGCAAATAAGTTCCCAACAAATTAACAGGAATTTGCAGCACAAAGGATCGAAGAAACCACAAAGTTTGTCATTAGCAAAACAATACCATGTTTAACATCTTTTCTTTGCTAACTTTTAATGATTGATAAGAAAATGCCATGTTAAGGGCAATTCAGACAAAATGTCACCCTCATAAGAATAAAAAGAGCAGAGTTCAGAGAGGTCAGCTATGAGGCAAAACCTGTTCAACATGGTCAGCATTTAGTATAGGGATTTATTGTTTTATGTTTCTTTAAGTTCCCAAACACATGTTTCACAAACTATTGAGGAATTTCTACATTAACACCTAAAGATACTGGTACAAATTACATACAGTAGTATAGAGCTAAATATACAGTGCTAATACCCACCTAGTTAGATAACCTAGCAACCTTTGGCTGTATATCCTATTTATAGTAAAAATAAAAAAATTAAAAAAAATAAAAAATACTGCAAGCAAAAATGCACTATTGACACTATTACAATAACTGTAAAAACAGCCTTTTAAACACAAAATACTTAAATAATATCCAATGCAATGATTTCTTCCTTCATTTTAATGCCCTTGAATCATTGTTCTATGGCACATGCTAAATATACCAGCGAAGGCAAACATCTATGGATTTTAAATGTAACTAATTTATTTAAATATAGGAGATAATGAATTGTGTTCTGGCTCCTACTATATGGTAAAGTGATTTTTGCAAGACGTTCAATTTGCCGAATACTCACTATTGTAGTGCCTTATGCCATTTTATTTCCTACAGTTCAACATGATTTTGATAGCAAGACAATATTCACTGAAGCATATTCACTTCTTTTCAGACAAATGCTTGAATTTTATATAATAAATGTTTGATCAAAGAGAGAAAAAGAAACAAGACAACTATTTTGTCTTCTGTGTCTAGTTTATTTGCCATAAGTGCAGGGTATAATTAATATCACACCGGAGCCAGCATTGTCATTTTTCAAATCATTTCCCTGGAAATGTTCTACACCTTTTAATGGCCCTGCTAATGCTGTAGCTGTCATGTTTTGGACAGCTGCGCTTTTACAAGACAAACTCAGCTGCGCCATGTGCCTCTCTGTAGACTTTTTAGCTCAAAGGCTTAGAGGCCATGGATGCCAGCTGGTAATGGCTATATGGAAATCTTTGATTAATTTTTTACCTCTTGGTACTGACTGTTGCTCAAGTGTCACCTTCCCACTTTCTGTCCCAGGCCAGTTTTTACTCTGCCTGATGGATGACGGATAAACCAAGTGGGCTAAAGATAAAAATAAAAAAATCATATGACTAATTAAAGCACGGCTACACAATCCAGATATGTAGAGAACAGGATGTTTGTAAAGTAGCCAGGGTGGCTGTAGTTAAGCAGCACACTATGCAAGAAATAAAGCCCTCATCCTTCAAATTAGAAAGTTCTCAAATCGAATTCAACCCACACCCTGTAACATATAAATGTTCTGTGGTAGGCTCATCTCAAGCCAATGGGTCTAGAAAGAAAGTTTTTATCATATGAAACAATGTTTAGCCTAATCGTGAAGTCCCCTTGCATGACCAAACATATCTAACTATTGGTTACTTTAAGTAAATCAGATACATTTCCTTGCATGTCGCATTTAAAATACCTGTATATCATATACCAATTGTTGTTCTTCACCCATCTGTTATAATTTGTATTAAAACTCCACAGTTCAATTCCATGTAGCAATAAGACAGAATCTACTGTAGATTAGTTTGACATGAACCATTTCATTACGACAACAAATTAAAGCAACAGTAGATAGTCTTGGAGAAAGCATGTGTTCTATAGTGTTGGAAAATCTACATCTTGAGTTTTTCAGATCCGTGCAGACTTCTAGTTAGGAAAGTTTTATCCAGTAAACACGTTTTTATAATCAAAAACAGGTTTCATATTGAATGATAGTTTATTATAAATGTATACAGTATTGCCACACCTTTATTGAAAATTATTGCCCGACAGGAATCAAACAAGTTTTACAATTTTCTTATTTAGAAAGAACAGCTTGTTCTTTCACTGTAATGCTGGGTTGCTTTACTTGGTATTGACCGTATGATTGGGCAATTTTTTAGATGTGATCTTTAACTTACTGAAATTTTATACAAAAAAAGACACCTTTACTGAATGGTGATTCTGCTAGTATGGATTCAATAATTCCACCCACACCTCTTTTATTACTGAAAGGGAAAATTAAGACGTTCATTTTTTTTTTCTTCACTTATCCTTTGTAAGTAACATCTCTCTGGATTCATTATTTTTTGTCAACGCTGTATTTTGATTTAGCATACGCTCCTCTTAAGTCCTTAGAGAGTAATACATAAACCTTACGTCATGCTGTCTCTACAGAATGCAGGAGACAGTTGTGCTCATCAATGCAACAGCATGCTTTCCTGTTAAAAACAACCAGGCCGGAAAAAGTGACACGAACAGGATGCTACTAAACATGCACGGTTCAGAAATACACATTGTATTCTCTTCTGCATGATTTGCTGCCATTTAAGACAATAAACAGCGACTTTAGATTGCGAACAACATGTCATTTCTGGTTTGCTGTTGCTCAACATCAAGAAAAATCAATGCCAGCTCTATGGGGGCAGAAAGTCCAGAGAATTGAGCTCGGTTTCAGGTCTGTTTGAACTCATTTTCTTTCTCTGCAGTTGCCCCCTCATGCACCCCCTCAGGCATCCCCTCACAGCAGGCATGACAGCTTGACACATTGACAGCTTGCCGTGAATGACAACTGATTTGTACAAATTTCAAGCCTTATAAATCTACCTGTCATAACAACAGCATAAAGGAGCTTGGACCCAGCAGGTAATTTTGAAAAAGCTTCCCCTGACAGCACACTCTGAAAGCCTATGGCTTGCCTCCTGCCAAAGAATTTCAACCATCATCCTTCGTTCAACTTTGAATAAAAACCCAAGGCCTATTTTCATGCCAACAGGCTACCAATCGTCTTATTTAAAGATTAAAAGGAGTAAATTGAAAAACATCCACACAATTTTGTTTGATACGGATAAGAAAGTAGCACCACCTGCTCCTCTGCAGGATTACCACACCATTTTTCTCCACAGTGCTCTGGCTGAGTAAATGAGCTGGGCTTTTTTTCGGTATTTAAACAATATCCCAGATTGCAGTGGTGCTCTGCCCCTTTTTCTTTTCAGCCATTAAAAAAACATCCAATAAAGTAACAAAACCATAAACTACCTAGACATTCAATTTAGGGCCCTGTAGTAGTCTTAAAAATTATTTCAAAACAATTTGGATTAAAAAAGAATTTTATGATGAAAACACATCAAGACATCGAGGCTGTGTGGTCCAGTGGTTAAAGAAAAGGGCTTGTAACCAGGAGGTCCCCGGTTCAAATCCCGCCTCAGCCACTGACTCATTTGGTGACCCTGAGCAAGTCACTTAACCTCCTTGTGCTCTGTCTTTCGGGTGAGACGTAGTTGTAAGTGACTCTGCAGCTGACGCGTAGTTCACACACCCTAGTCTCTGTAAGTCACCTTGGATAAAGGCGTCTGCTAAATAAACAAATAATAATAATAATAATAATAATAATAATAATAATAATAATGGATACTTACTAGATTCTACTGTTAATCAATAGTAATGCCTCCGACTCTGTACCACCTAACTGTCACAGCAATCGATACCTGTCTGATAATACCTGCTGTGTCGTGTAATACTGCTTACATAAAACATACTACTCAAGGGTTATTCAACATCAAACAAAAACATGCTAACAGACTATTTTTGAAACACTCATCAAGAAGCTGAACAGCCTAAATTTAGAACACTTTTGCAATAAACAGGTTTTACAATTAGCTTAATTCACTACAGTTCCAAACTCAGGTGGGTCTGATTAAGTTCATAGTAAAATCTGAAATGGATCAAATCTGCTATATAAATATATTCTTATTCTCATTCCTGATTTCTGTTACATTGTCACCTAATGCTAGTGTAGTTAGTAAATCAAGGCAGAAATAAACAACAACAACAACAATAATAACCACACAGAGAGCCATTCGCTGTAGATCTTAAG
Source organism: Acipenser ruthenus (assembly GCF_902713425.1). Taxonomy (NCBI): domain Eukaryota; kingdom Metazoa; phylum Chordata; class Actinopteri; order Acipenseriformes; family Acipenseridae; genus Acipenser; species Acipenser ruthenus. The sequence continues at coordinate 29,911,935 of NC_081201.1, forward strand.
GAATATGCCATTTTAAATGTCTCTGCCTGCAAGCAGAAACTATACATTTTAAAAGATATTAACTTGACTCTTCTCTACAAAACAAAAGGCATTTTCATTCATCTTGGGTTATAAGCAAACAAGGCTAGACATCAAGTCATGTGTTCAATTCAAAACTCCTGTTGCATTATTTTGCCAATAATGCTTGTTTTAGAAAATAAAAATGAAATACTTTTTTCTATTGAATAATAATCATTAATTAATTAATTATGTATTTAGAAGCCGACCCCCTGCCATTTTTCTCCATATTAATGAACAGCTTATAAATATTCAGCGACTCAGTTGGCCCTAAATAGTGGAAGTAGACCATTATGTTATATCTTCTACCATAAATATACACTTTACCTTGGCATGGCCTGGAATTTACTTGTTCATTAACACAAATACAGAGAGATATTCACAGGGATCCATGTAGACATGTCAAAATTAAACAAATTGAATGTACTACCATGAAACCTGAATTAACTAGTTAACAAAGGTACTTCAAAACAAAAGAAAAAGAAGAAAAGATTCCTTAACCAAACATATATTTAACCCAACCTCTTCAGTAAATGATTTGCACAATATCAAAATAGGTTCATGTAGGTTAAAAGCAAAGTTGTTAATGGAGAGGGGGTCATAGCAACAGTGGTTAATGGCACATTGCATTATCTGATTGTACAAACTTAATGTATATTCACTCGACTTCAATTATTACATGCAGTCTAGCAACACAAAGCCCGGTGCAGTACACTAAAATTAGGCTTTTGTCACACATTGCATCTTACAAACTAAATATGGTAGGTCGTGGAGGCCATTGTAGCACAGGTGAACTAGATGACATAAGGCAAACATTTGGCACCTCAAAGTCAGGGTCACAAAATACCCAGGCAATCCTCTGTTTTCAACTTTCTTATGAAAAGAGTAAAAGTGATGATCCAATATGGATAAACTATTTTTTTTTACTAGAGTTAAGGGCAAACCTGGCTTCAAAACCAGCAAGTAAATATGTAAAACTGAATTTGATCATGACAGTCCATCCTCAAATAATTATGTACGAAGTTCAAACAAAACATTCAGCAGCCACCATTAATTTGACAAGGCGTCTACTGTACGAAAGGTCTGTAAATATGCTCCTTTATGACTGTAGCTACTTTTTTTATCACTCTAACCCCAAAAACTGAAAAAAGAGTGAAAATCCATCAGATAAGTGTCTTTAATAATAAGTCACATTTTGTTGTCTCCAATTTGTTCATCTCAATCTTTAACAAAATTGTGTTCCTTAATTAGCACTTTATAGTCTAGTTGAATGCAAAGCAGTTTAAGTGGTGAAACAAGAAGCCTTTTAAAAAGTCTAAAGCTATTGTAAACAGGCAGTGTTGTGTGATACACTGCCGTTACAGATTATGATCCCTGTCAGCGAGAACCACGAATGCAAACGAGCCCAGCTTTATTGCATAGTGATTAAGGCGCTCACTTGCAGTGTGCATGGACGCTGGTTTGTACCCAGCCTCCACCCTGTTACATTGGTGCTGTGACCCGGATCTCATAAACTGGCTGCAGCCGATTGGTGAGGTTAAAGGGGGGGGATGGGTGTAACGGGCAGTGTTGTGTGATGCAATGCCGTTATGGATTTTGTCCCATTGGTGAGATGAGATGAGGTTAAAAGCTCTATAAAATCAGAAATGCAGACAAGCCTGGTTCTTTTGCATAATGGTTAAGACCCTCGCTTGCGGGGTCGCCAGTTCGCTCCCTGCCTCTGCCCCGATACACTATGTTTCCATCTGCATCATGAAACCAGGCTGTTGCCGGTTTCATCTGCAGTCTACAATCTGATCTGGAACGAAACATTGCACGAGGTCAAACATCTCCTATATAGTATGTTTATACATTTTTTCACCTACTTCCTATATTTCCTTAATAGTATAATTAATTCTAAAATATGCTGGTAGCATCCTTTGTATTGTTTGCTCATTAGGTAACTTCCTCTGTTCAAAATCAAGTTCATATGACTCTGCTGCCCACAGAAAGTTATGGGATCCATTTCAAAACTCTGTCAACTCAATCCCAGTGGCAAATGAAAACAAGACAAGAGCAACATCAATAATACTACCTGAAGGAACAAAAAAAAGCAACGACTGATTTGGGTGGAATGTATTATGTCCTACCTTATTCTGATACATTGCTGAATTTATACAACTTCATTATAGTGTATTATAATGCATTTACACTATTTTAAAACATTATAACTGATATCCCACAGTTCTCCAAAGCTGTCTCCTCATCGTGACCTTCAATGCTCCACTCTTAACCCTCATAAGGTAACCTGGGGTCCATTCATTTAGTATCAGTTATTATGTGGATCTAGTGACTTGATTTTTGTTTCCTTTTAGGTAGTTGTCAGGCACCCATCCTGTTACATTATGCAAAGGATAATTCTAGTCCAGGTAGTGTGGTCGAATTTCCCAAATTGTTTTAGGTTTGGGGTCCATATGGACCCCAGACGTAGTGTATCAGTGGGCCCAACCTTCTCACGTAAATCTCTCAGGTTTAAGGCTTGTTTGAAAGTACAGAATTAGAGCTTTCCAATGATGTATCGTATGTCCTGAACAGACGTTCTTAAGCGAAACTACAGCAAACCGAAAAAAAAGGCTTGAGTCACGTGACATGAGTCAGCTCCTATGTTTCGTTTGTTGCCTATTACTCAGTCGCTGCAACAGATAGCGTTACGGTTTCAATGTCACTTAAAAACGGAGGCTTTGCGCTTTCCATTGATGTCAGGCATGCCCGTATGTGTACTTTCTACCACCCCCTCATTCAGTGCTCCAGTGCTGTGACTGGCAGCAAATCGGTAGGTGTGTTCAAGTGCCTGTAACTCAAAAACGGAAAGAGCTAGGAATACAAATGAAAGAGGAGGCTTGGGGCTTTGCAATGATATCTCACATGCCCATAACATGTTCCTAGAATAAACTACAACATCTAGAATACAGTGGTGCCTTCACTTGCTAGGAGACAGCTGTGCACATTGGACATCTTATCCATTTTGCATAGCATAAACAACACATTATACCAAACGATGGCTGGAAGTAAAGGAAAAGCAAAATAAAGTGTTCATATTTTCATTCATTCATTTACTCCAGTTGTTAGTTATATGCTGTTTTATTGCTGGTTACCAGGAAAGTCAGTTTTCCGGCGTGTCCTTATGAGGGTTAAACCGTATCTCCTAGCAGCTTTGGCCTGGGTGTTTGATTAGGTTTTAGCCCACTGCTGACATATTATCTTTGGACAGGCTTCTGGCTGTGCCAAAAAGAACAAGTTAAGCAAAGGATTAACCAATACACTCCCACTAATGCAGTCAAACTGTCACAGAGATCAAAGGCATTCACAAGAGACTGAAAGCAATTTAGGCAGGTGTCCCTACATAAATTAATGCCTAGACAAGTACTTAAACACTTATCTACTAAAAGGACAACATCATTTTCTTTCCATATTCGTTATTCCAAATAATATGTTTCACGTATATAATACACTTACAGCCCTGTATATCCTTTTACCTTTCATCCTCACAATCTCATGCTTTTGAAAATATAAAACACTGTGAACTCTTTCGATTCCACTGCTTCATGCTTTACAATGAACTTTTTGAATGGAATGACTTTATTGCTGCTTTTACAGGAGATTAACTAGAATGTCACTTTGTTTAAAGATGCTGTACCCCTTTTTTAGGGTTTGATTTAGCCTTGTATGATCTATCATATTATGTAGCCCACTGATATACCCAACAAGAAAAAACATTAGGTTATAAGCAATATTAAAAACACTTTATTATTAAACAATGTATTATTAAGAGCGTAGTATTTTTTAATTTAAAAGCAGTTTTCTGCGAGTATGTATATTTTAATCTGTTTGTTTTTTAATAAAGGAAAAATTAAGTTATTTAAATGTTTACATAAAACAGAAGGTTGAAAATGATCATAAGTTGTGAATATATTTCTAGAAAATTGTATCTGTTAAACAAAAACAAAGATGAAACCATAATGTGTAAATGAACACAAACACAACCAAATGTGGCTCAACTTAAAAAAAAAAAAAAAATGTATTTAATGACCCGTAAAATTAAAAACCTAAATATTAAACACACATTTTTGGGACACCACTCAGCCATAGTCATCCATTTAAAAACCTGGTCCTAATACCACCGAACAGTGGCCACATGATACTTTTGAACTCTATACACACAGCTTAAGGTCACATGCATACATTATCAATATGCTCTAATTCCACTGCAGTTTAACACAAATTGGATCGTGTTACACTGATGTAATCCCTACTGAAATAGTTTAAGTTTATGGAAAAATTTATTTGGAAACGTTTCCATCACAGCAGCAAAAAAAACATAAATAATGTAATTTATGTTCTGGGTTCATGACAGCCAAGCACGAGGGAAACAGTTGTCATTAACATGTCTTAAAAGACTTATTTTCTTCACTGCATGAGCTGTTTGTCAAGCACACTAAGTTTAATATAAAGATGAACTAGACAGATGTGGGTTTAAAAATCTATGAAATAGATGCATGATTATTAAACTTAGTGAATGGTTCTCATTAAGGCATTCCCAGCTGGTCAGATATACAGCAGGTCAGCTGCAGTTCATCTGAAGGTCTTGTGATCGGGGGCTAATCTCTAGATGGAGATGAATGATGACTGCAGGGTAAATGCCAAAACTATAAATTGAATTGGGTCTGACCCACAGCTCCTATAAGGTTTATTTACATTTTCACATAGAATTCGCCTTTAAACCTCTATGTTTAGGCATTTCAAGGCAATATATAACAGTGATCTATGGCAGGCCTTTTTAGAGTGACATAATTGTGAACAGCCGTTTGACCTGACTGTCTTTTATATTATCCATTGTACTGGGCATAAAATTGATCTTTTTTTAATTGTGTATTCATGTTGCAGACTTCTATTTATATATATATTGTAATCGCCTCTGACGAACCCCCGTTGCGAATTCACTTTAAGCTATTTGGTTACATTAAAAACGACACATTAAAGTGCTTCCAATGCACAAACTGCAACTCTGTCCTCCTCTCACTGAATCATGTGTTTTTAACACTACAATGCTATAGTCAAGTGTCACTTATCTTGGGATTTAATGTATGAACTGCACTACAGAAATTCTGTACTCTAGACAACAGACTTCCTATTTTCACATGAACTTGCATGTATAGATTCAGTTTCCATATATTACTTTGTTTGGGCATTGTATCTACACACCATGTAACTCAGTACCAACAGAAATTAAATCAAATTATTTGAATTTAATTCTATTCGCAGTTAATATTGAGAGGAACAGTAGTTGCTCATGCTAAGTTATCAGCGAGAACTGCCAGAGACTCTCTATACAGCAAGTCTCCTTGATACCATTTGGTAGGCTTTATGAGCTATCAAATCAGGAGAATTAACCACTAAATGTTGAAGAAAGAAATCTGTGAATAATGGCCATCATAGTGCCTGATATATAAAGAAATAAATAAAACAAAACTAACACCCTGTAGTTTCACTTTCCAATGGTCTTTGCAAGAGATCTTTTGATGCTGATGCCTGGAGTGAAACCTTGTTTGGACAGCCATAGGGAGGAGCTGCCAAGCTTTCAACTATGCCAGAGAACACAGACCACCGCAGAGTAACACACAGAGATCATTATGTCAGAGGTAGCTAAAATTCTATCACCTAAGCAAGTGAAAAGGCACAGTATTATTATACACCATCAAGAATATCCTAGCTGAAACTTTGAAGGCTTTATAGTACAGAAGTATAGCAGTGAGAAGCACTGCAGTTCGCTAGAGATGCACATAATTGCAAAAACTGCAAAAGCTTTAAAAAGTAATTGAGAAAAGGAACAATGTCAGTGAAGTCTGAACAGTGACAGTGAAGGAGCTCCACAGTATAAATCTAATGATACATACTTTAAGCAAACAGTGACTATCAATTCAATAAGCTACATAAACTAATATCCATGTCCAATACAGTACCCCCTTTTAATGTGATACTTTGTTTAGTAATGGCTCAAGTATCTGGCACTAGAAGGGTGCTCTAAAGTAAAACAGAGTTATTTCAACAGTGTCCTGTCATAAAAAAAAAAAAAAACATTCAGCTCATTTTCTGTAGTGGGAGGGATGTATGGCCTCGTGTGAGAAAGGGAACAGGCCTAAGTTATTACTGCAGGAAGGCAATCTGTCAAAGCTGGGCTGTTTTGGCATGGTGAATACCACTGGTGAGATCAGAGAGTCAGATTCTGCTTGCAATTACTGCTAAAGGACCTTGGATGCAGGCAGCCTGCTATCAATTATTTCCCTGGCCTCAGACACTTGGACCTGTCAAATTCTTACTGTCTTCTGTTTTGTAACAGTAAGGAAAGGGCTCTCTGTGGTTGACTCTTAGACTTTTGTATAGTTTATGTCATTAGCCATGCAAGTAAAAATCGCACAGTCAATGTATTTTTGTACCTGCATTACTCACATGAAAAGGGATTAATAATAGGGAAAGCCTGACCGCATAAATCTACATCTCAAATGTGTGATACATGGTAAAAAACTAGCTCAATGACTGTAAGACATACAGGCCCATATGCATAAAAGATATATCTAACCAATTGACGGATTGTATCTAACCAATTGTCAGAGGTATGCAAATTAGCTGTGTCACCTACTTAAGACATCATGTCTGTTAACAAAAGTTATTGTATTTCTTGCTCTTATTGTATTACTTGTATTGTAACACTTGAAATGTATTTGCTTACGATTGTAAGTCGCCCTGGATAAGGGCGTCTGCTAAGAAATAAATAATAATAATAATACACCGTCAAGTTATGGCTACGGGACATGTCTGGAGACACGTTGTCCGAAATATCAAGACGGCAGGTTAAATATTTATAGTGCTCGGTTTATTTTAAATGTATAAATTATTGGGATGAAATAACATGAATGTATTCTCCGCACACATTACATTATGTAAAAATATACATCTGCACATTAGGTATACAGCTAAGGCCAAAGGTTTTTCATCACCCTATAGAATTAATATATTTTGAATAGTCGAATGAAACCTGCTGAATAATGTTGTATCAACATATTGAATTACATACCCCTTTGTCGTTTTCCATATACAGTCAGCACTCGAATATACGACACTCAGATACACATCACTCGCGTTTTACTGTCCTTCTATTATGAATAAAATCAACCCCCATTATATATACCGGTATGTAACAAATTAATGCACTTACCCGTCACACGCGATTTCCGACTCTGTCACCAGTTTTCTGATACAAAACCCAACTCTTCAACGTTAAAATGTATTTGATTATCTGTCACAGCCCACTTTTTTTTTTTTTTTGTCTGCTTGTTTGTTTTTTCACAAGTGCAAATCCATCCCCGCACATGGCTGTCAGGACAGTGTGTCAGTGCCATGCTCCAGGACTACAGATAATGCAGCAACAAATAAACAAACCTGAAGAGCAATTACAGCTACGGAAATGTGAAACAGTTAATCATTAAACAGTTTCAGATACTCTGTGATGTATTATTATTATTTTAAATCTGTGATCTTGCGTTATGCATTTTCATTTACAAGTGCACTGTGAAATTAGAGGCATATTGAGCAGCACATGCAATTTTTAATACTGTTTCAATTATGGATAATATGTTGCTTTTTTCTGAATCTTTTGATAAACTGCAATGCCTTTTACATTTTGCGCAATTCTGTGCACAGGTAACATTTTGATTTAATTTTGCTATTGGGTCGTAATGTGAAATTTTACATACTGCTACAAATTAATACGTACCGGATTTTAAAATAATGCACTGTACAGTCCACGTGTCTACAGTTTTTTGGTCTTTTGGTAAGTGACATTTTCAGAATCATATTGTTCAATACTGTTCAAAATATAGTACTGTAACTAACTACAGTACATCTAAATGTAAGCCTATTTATTTTGAAACACAGTCCTTTCAGCTATGTATTTGACATTGTATCTTTTTTGTGTTTCCTGAAAAATGGACAAGGGTTGAAACGAGCCAAAATTAAATAAATCCGATATGCATCTCACTCACACATTTCGAAATCTAACTTGAAATCCTCTACTACTATTATGGCTTCCTGTAGTCTTTTGTGATATAATAAAAAGATCAACATTATGATCATATCTGGGTTTTTTTTGTTTTTTTTAATTATGTCTCAATCCTAAATTCTAAGTAATGCCAAACTTTTGGCTGTAGCTGTACAGCACAGTAGTAAAATCAAATGAATAACCTAGCGCACTTTCTTTTTATTGTGGCTTATAGGCTACTGGTAACACAAAGCAAATCATGCTGCTGCATTACACATACTTTACAATGCTAAACAAAAAAAAACATGATGTTAAACTGAAACTAAACGACATTAGCACATTTTGTTTTACCGTAGCCTACTTGGTACACAAAACAGATCATGGTGATGCATTAACACATTATGATACTATACAATAACTTGCATATACTGCACACACTTTACAGAAATAAATCATTTTTTAATGTACATAGACTAACCGTGTAGCGTACAGGTGGCTACAAGTAAAACAGCCTACCTACTACTTTTCTTTTCTTTTGGCAAACTTTATTTTCTCTGCAAAAAGCAATGAAATACTTCAAATTCACAATATTGTAGTCCACATCTTGCATTTCGAACTGCTGGAGTCCATCAGTATTTCTGAAAGCTTCTTGCCCTTTTCCAACCGATCGATATCAGTTTGTTTAAACCCTGTAGAGTATATTTATATGCCCTCTTTTAATCATGTTCTTAATTTTAGCAACTTAGTAGCTACTTGTATCTGTTGTTGGGTTTATTTCCATCCAATCAGCAAGAGTCTTTTTTTTTTTTTTTTCAGTGGGTCTCTTTGGATAATGCAATTCCTAGCGTCACACTAAACTGGCATATCAGAACGTACAGCATAACAGTGTCTGTATAGCAAGGGACTAAAAAGTGCTGGACGCGAGTGAGAGGTTAAGGATACCTACATTTCGCTCCCCCAGTAACTCGCAGTATTAAAAGGATACGTACTTGTCAACGCAGATCAGCTGTTCTAAAATACAAGGTTCTGTGACTGAAAAAATATGGCAGGAGATAGCTGACCGGGTTAGTGCGGTTGGTAATGTAAAAGGGGAGATCATATACTGAGCCACGTGTTAATTATGATGCCGGTAAGGGTCAATTAACGCACAATACAGATTTATGACTCGAACGTATAATATGCTAATGAAGAAATTGGTCTCTAAGGTCATGTTATTCTACCATCGCGATGAGTGATGTTTTTTGACAGTAAATGACATTTCCCGATGAAATACTGTCATGTTAAACACTATTACTGGCACGATAAAGGAGATGGTATGTTTTATGCATATGGACCATCATCTGTTGTTGTTAAAACTGAGAGCATAACGTTAAGTGTTCCGTTAAGTTAGTCACAGGCTCTCTAACATTAAGATGATGTTTCTTTAATCTTCTGTTCTGGCTATGCACAGTAGGAATAATTGTAATTGAAGTGTTCAAATTAATCTACTTTATGGTGTCTTGTTAATGTTTTCAGGGTGTATTTAAATAATAAAGATAAATCATTATTTTGGTCTTTCCAAACCCCAGCCAAACCTCTGGATCAACTTGGGGGTGCTATATTGGCAACAAACAGCAGTATTTAATCCTCCCTCTGCCAAGCCCTATATCTTTATAACTCAAAGGACATGCCTATAATACAGATTCCTAGAATGGGTGCTGACGACCATATCCTTTCCTATGTCTTATAGTGAAGATTAAAGAGTCTGGAGACAAAGCATTGCTACATTATCTTAGGAAACAGACATTTTGCTGTTTAAAGAGTTAAAGTTTATCTCTGCATCAGCTAATAAGTAAATAGGTATGAAACATGACACAATTCCTTTTTTCATACAGCAAACACAATCCCACTTTGATCATGTGACTGTACAGTTCAACATGGCAAGACATTTCTTTCCTTTTTATTTATGGATCTTAACCAATTTATTTTTAACAGAAAATTAAAGTTTCATCCCCAAGCCTTAGGTTTCTTTATCTCTTCGGCCTTCAATAGGTTTAGTCATGCAAGGCAAAGGTGCTTAGAACTTTGCAAAGACTTTGTTTAAAGCACAGGAAAATGTATGCGAGAACCCTTTGTGAGAGGTTTACTGCTTAAACCCATTGCCCTGTACATTTGTGACCCTTTTTCAGAAATTCTTTTGACATCAAACTCAGGATTATCTTTGATTTCCTCCTAGGTAAAAGGAGTTTACATTCCTCAGCTGTTGGAATGGACAGACAAAAGGGGGGAAATGTTTAGTCACCAAATGTATTAAGACTGGGCTACCTCTTGTCAGAAACATTTTTCTTCCACATGCTAATTAACAACATTTACCACCCCCACCCTTAGGCTTGGGGCTTGTCTCCTCTTCTAAGTGTCAGAAACCAGAATTGACAGTTGAAGGCAAAAACGATTTGCATGCAAATCCAGATCAAAAGCAATCTCTTGCCCTTAAGTTGTTACGTTTTTTGCTACAATCATGGTACTTGCAAACAAAAAGCCAAAAAAACACAGGCAACTTTATGACCACTTCTTTAAAACAGATTTGGCGTCCGATTTTGCTGTATATATCATTATGCTGTATAGCAGTTAACCCCAATACAGGACCAACTAAGACAAAAAGTAAGAACAGTTGAATATATTAAGAATGCTATGTATATAAGAAAGACATTCAATGATTACAAAATTATTTTTTTGGCTGATGGGAACAGTCGCTACAAAATAAAGATCCAAAAACTTGCACACAAGACCTTAAAGCATCCACTGACTCATACAGGTGCGTGTGTATTTACCAGTACCAACTTTCAACTGGAGAGCACAATTTGGGGATTTGGGTGTATACCATCTGAATTTTAAAAATGGGGTTTCTGTTCGATGTATCTTGAGACATGATTCATATGCTTTCCATGCTCTTTAAGCCTGATATCTGCTATTAGCTGCTGTGTTGCTGCTACTATTTTATGTATTATGCTACTATCATGTATTATGCACTTTCCACTTTATTTAATGTATTATCCATTGCTTACTTTTTTACTGTATATGATGTATTCGGCATTTCTCTGTATTTAAAGTATTATGGATTTTCTTGTTGTTACTGCATCTTGTAAAGGGCTTTGTGATGGTGGTCCACTATGAAAGGCACTATATAAAATAAAAATTAATTGATTGATTGATATACAAACCTCGACATGTAAATCTGGCTTAACCAAATCATCTGGAACCAGTCCTAGTCACAAGAAAAACAACAGGCTTTATGTAGTTTTGTGACACTACATATACTATTAATGAAAAATGTAATCATGAACCAACAATGAAATCAAGCATAAGCTGGACCAGAGGATCACAGGTTAAAGTACTGCCTGGGGTAAACCTATCTATACAGGTTAACAAAATCCAGGGCTACACATTTTTATTTTATTTTTTTTAATTGCTTAGCAAAGTATTTTTTTAGGAAACGGAATAACTCAAGTCACAAACAAAGCAGGATTCTTTTTTTTGTTTTGCACATTATACTATGCTGTGACATGCTCTGGGGAAGATCATTGTGAACCAAAAGAAGTATCAAAATTAAAACAAACTTACAAGCCTTTACTTTTGTCTGACATATATATTTTGATAAAACACAACTGTTTTACATTTGGAAGGCTGTTTCTCTATTTTTATTTTTAAATTTAATAACAGTAAATGTAACAGATGAATGTAATATTTTCCAACACATCTACATCATCTGTAATTAAAGTTGTCATTTAAGTTTAATAAAAGGTCCTGGCATCAAGTTTAAAAAAACTTCCACAGTGTCTGAAAGAATGAAAAGCACGGCTCACATGCAGACAATCACAGGACCCGACAACCGCAGGTCGCCTGTTACCATCAATCAGCAAGCAAATGGCTTTCCCAACACTGCTTCTGCTCCTTAACATGGGCTTAAGTGACCACCACCAACTTCAGAATGAATACAAGACTCCCAAATGTGCTTTAAAAAATGAAGACTTGATAAAATGAAAGTTTTAAAGTTTTTCTTGAAAACTGAACAAAATCATGAATAGGTTTCCTCAATATCACTCTTTTGAAATCTAAACGTCCACTGGTACCCCCTCACTCCCCCTGCACAGAGCGAAATCAGATTTACAACAACTGTCAAAGCCAAGGATGACAGCTAAATTAATCTTCTCTTCATGAGTTTACATCCCAGGCATCTGGGATGCTGATCTGGCCCTAACAAGCAGCACAGGGTCTCTACAAGCTGTCTTTTAAAGTTGATGTTTTCATGGCTGGAGATTAATTACCCTGTCATGAGAATCTATTTATTCAGCAGTTAAGAGGGCGGGGTTCTGGGTTCAGGACAGGATGATTTCATGGGTTAAGCATATGTTTAAATCTGGTACTGTTAGTACTGCAACAGCAAGAATTTAAGGATTTTATGAAAAAGATGGACTACAACAACTTTACTTATTATGCAGCTCGGGATAGACAAGATACCTCAACTTACTGCACATATATTTTTAATAGTGCGCTTTTATCTGCCTAATACCAATAAATTAATAAAAATGATTAAATTAAATTATTAAACTCTATGTGAATCAAACAACACATCAATAATAAAATTATTTGTTTGTAGCTTTTTGTTACATTTCAGAGAACTAGTGTATCACTGTTTATTGTTCAGGTGGAACAGAGGCTGCATACTCAGTATGAGGCCCCAAATAATTAGATCTAGTTGAAACATTGATGTTAATATTAATTCACATTTAATTAGAATTAAGACGTTAGGTTGCGGATGTAACCCTGGTTCCCTGAAAGAGAAGACGACCACCAACGGATACCTTTGGTATCCATTTTATGTCAAAGCTGCCAATAGGCCCTTCTGTGGAGTGATGTCCTGGGTCCCGCCTCCCAAGGGATCAAATAGTCACTGAGCAAAATACTCTATCTCTTTTTACCTCGCTGGTTGGTGGTCGTCTTCTCTTTCAGGGAACCAGGGTTACATCCGTAACCTAACATTCCCTTTCAATTCTAAGACGACCTCCAGTAGATACTTTTGGGAAAGTGTACCAAAGCTGTCGCGAGGGAGTGTGCAACCTCAAGGACCCTTGTGCCCAATGAAGGCACTGAGGGATCTACCACATTAACACGGTAGAACCTGGTAAAGGTATGCGGCGTAGTCCAGCTAGCCGCAGTACAAATCTCGGACAGTGAGGCTCCTCTAAAGAGCCTCACATCTCAACATCTCAATGCCAACACTGGGCAGAGTGAATTTAAACGCCTATCCTACTCCGTAACAAAGGGAGGTGGATGGAACAACTCAAATTCCACAGATTGGGTCATGTGGAAAGCCAATATCACCTTGGGGAGGAACGCAGGGTTTGTCCGCATAGACACCCTGTTTCCATTACCCCAAATATGCATGCAGAAGCTGTGCACAGACAGAGCCTGCAGCTTACTAACCCGCTTTGCAGTGACGGCTAAGAGGAAGGCTATCTTCATTGACAGATACTTCAACTCTACAGAGTATATGGGCCTTTGTGAGAGCCTCCAGCACGACGTTAAGACTCCACTCTGGGAGAGCGTCCCTCCTAGGATGGCGCAAACATCCGGCACCCTTTAGAAACTGGGTTGACAAAAAATGTGCAACTGGTGAAACAGAGTCCACCGGGGCATGGCATGCAGATATGGCTGCCAGGTACACCTTCAATGTAGAAGTTGCTTTACCCGCATCTAGCAACTCTTACAGAAACTGCAAGATGATAGGCATAGGGCCAGATATGGGGTCATGACCGAGGGTCAGACAGCAGTTTTGGAAGTACCTCCACTTGGCATATACGACCTAGTAGAGGTTGCCCTTGCATTCTGCAAAGTTCAACCGCATCAGAGAGCCCTAGGGCTGTCCAGCGGTCCCGTTCAGGGACCAGACCCATAACTGGAACCTGCCTGGTTCCAGGTGCCAGAGAGTGCCTTTTGCCTGACTCAGGAGATCCAGGTGAAGCGGGATCTCCCAGGGCTGGCCTTGGAGGAGCTGGCACAGGGTTGAAAACCAGATTCTCCTGGGCCACCGAGGGACAACCAGGAGAACCGTTGCCTTCTCGAACCAGACCTTCTCTAGGAAGACTGGGAGCAGCGGTAACAGCGGGAATGCATAAAGCAGCGCTCTGGAGCGCCTGAGAAGTGGAGGGAGTTTCATAAGGGGCAATGTGTCATCTCTGCCGAGGCGAAGAGATCGACTTGCGCCTGTCCAAACCGTTCCCAAACAGCATGCTCGTCTTCCTCAGCTATCTCCAGCACTGGTTCTGGCTCACCCTTCATCTCCATAGGGAGAGGAAGGGCTGTGTCTAGTGTGGGCGCCACGACCGGAGCAGGGTTAGGGGCCTGCTGCCTGGCCAAAAGCTCCAAGACCTGGGCCATCTGGACCTTAAGGTCCATGATGTCCCTCGCCTGGCGCAAACGCTTGACTCACCTTGCGCCTTGCTCTGGAGAGGGAAAGCGGCTGCGCTGGCCTGGCCTCTGCAGCTGAGCGCAGCGCACGGACGGGCTCTGTGACAGCTGGAGGAGGGGGGATACCGGGGCTCCCAGGGCTGCTGACGGCTTGGCCCTACCATGCGAGATGTGGGGCAACCCGGATGCTCTTTCAAGCCTCTTATGCGGGGTACGAGGCTGAAATGCTGCGCAGACCTGATAGAAGGTCTCGTCCCCCAATGCCAGAGTGGTGTGCTCCACTCCCAAATAGCTTATACACCATTGGTGACCATCTTCTGGAGGCAACTTAGCCTGACAGGATGTGCACGCATCAAATGACAATGTGTGAAGTACCACGGGCGTTGCATGCAGTAAATGAGCTGGGGATTTGAGCACCAAGAGCACGGGGATCTTGTGTACTGTGGTACCAAGTGCACCAAGGTACTGAATCACCGAGGGCACCTTGCGTACAATTGGCACTAAATACCACCTGCACCGAGGGTACTGTGGACACTGAGGTCACTGCGTGAACTGGGGTACCGAAGCACCGTGATCACTGCAAGTGCTCTGCGCTGCGTGTACTGGGGCTCTGATGTACTGCACAGAGCGCGTGCACAGGAGCACTGTGTCACCGTGTGCACCACGGGTACTATGGACACTGAGGTCACTGCGTAAACTGGGGTACAGAAGCATCGCGGTCACCGCAAGCACTGTGCGCTGCATGCACTGGGGCTCTGAAGCACTGCACAGAGTGTGTGCACAGGCGCACCGTGTCACTGTGTGCACCGAGGTGCCTAAGCACTAAGCACTGACTGCAACTCTATTGTCGTTTTTTATACACAAATAAGCTTGCTTGACTTGAAAAATGTTTTAAACGATGCAAGCAAATTTCTACTTGTTTTTTTACTGAATGAGTAGTGCACAACAAGCTTCAATATGAAAGCTGAAAATGTATTTCAATAAAGAACAACTATGCATTTTTAATGAAAAACGGTCTTCTGTTATTTTGAAATACCACTGCTTCAAATTACTACTAGCGCTTAATAACAGTAATAGCATCTGATTTAAAGTTGGTGTTGAACTTAAACCCGTTCATGGCCCCGCAGCAACATGAACCTACCTTTTTTTTTAATGCATATCATGTAATTAATAGAGAATAAAAGCAAACTAAACTAACAACTACCTAGCCTATATTTAATTAATAATTTTTGTAGTCTCCACAAACTGCTCAGCATCTTCGGCACTCCGCTGCTAACCATAACAAAACATAGAATAATAGTGTGTATGATAGTTTGCCTCCCCTGTGCCCTATGGGTTAGGCACCTATGGTCTCAATCAAGTTACAGTTCTGGAATAAATAATAATAATAATAATAATAATAATAATAATAATAATAATAATAATAATAATAATAATAATAATAATAATAATATACAAAGCCCCCAAAAGTCAAAGCACACCAAACAAAAATAGCAATTTGTCTAACCAATGTAGGTGTCTCACCTATAATGCTGAAAAATAAACACAACAGTGACAAAATTTCAAACTCACATTTACATAGGCCTATCAGGTCCTGCAAAGGCAAGTAAAGGAAACTATCCTATTAAAAAGCACATGAAATGGGCACTGCAGCACTGAATAATTTAGTCATCTTTTAAACTACTGATGAAACAGAACGTATGACATCCCCATTGAGGTAGTTTCTGGAGTAATTCATCTTAAAATGGATTGCTCTGTCATCTCAACTAACACATACTGAAAGCATCCATCAATACATTTTGTCAAAAACTGCTTGCTGTGTAAAATGTTCCATCAATCTCTATTTACATAAAACAAAGTAACTTTCAGTGTTTTTCAGAAACAACTCTTGAGAATCTTGACTCTTATCACAGGACTACTTAGAATGACAAAGGAGAGCTGGATAGTTTATTGTAGGTTGGTTGATTAAAAACAAATCATTGTTTGTTTCTATTGTGAGCTTTAAATTTAGCAAAATGTAAGTTCACAATAACGTCTTTATTATATTTCAGATATTTTAGACCACCATAACCCAAGACCATCAAGCTGTAATGAAAAGTGAAAAATAAGTTATTTATGTTGGAGTTGTACATATGGGGCCATGATGGACCATATGACCTTACTAATGATCTTATTAGATTGAATATTTTAAAACTAAAACAAGCGGCCCTTTCATTCCTACTAGTTCAGAACATTCCATTAGTGCCTGTAGGAACTGTACGATTCATCCAGACAAGTTACAAAGGAAAAGTAGTTCAACCTGACTTTCTACATGTATGCAACATAGCAGTTTATCTTGCTCAACTAAATTACAGATGGAAATGTCTGCAGATTTATTTTGATGTACAGAACAAGCATTCATTATCCAATTGAATCTCTCCCTCTTTGATGTTAAATGTCTGGTTTTGTTGGACCTTGTTTTGGTATAATTGAACAGAATTTGTCTTACTAATGGCTTTCCCAGAATAAAGAATATACTATGACCTGCCATAAAATGTGTGCCCTGATAGCGACTACTAGTAACCAATGGGCCTCTTCCTGTAGGTGAAACACCTTGGGCACACATTGAGTCTAGAATGTGTTGAGAGAACCCCTTGGATATTAGGGGAGTTTTAAAGCTCCAAAAAAGTTTGCAGGGTTGTTGATTAAGGTAACCTTGCACAGACATGTCCATAGTAAAGTCCATTCCACTGAGCCACAATTGGATTGAAATCTGAAAAGCTAAGATTATGTGGCCATCATACCTGTATACCATGGCAGATGCAGTTATCCCTGTTGTAGATCAGATCTTTCATGACAGGGATGGGAAATGAGAATCACCAAAATGGCAATAGATTGGTCAATGTCTGATTTGAAAAGCACGATGTGGACCCAATCAATCAAACTTAGACCTAGACTCGACAAGCAAGGCATCCCTAATTTATCTTCTTTTTTAATTTTCTGCCAATATAAACATATATCCTACTATTTTTATAGGGGGGTTAAACATAGTCTTTTAATCCTGGTAGCCAAGGCAGGGAAGTTATCTTGGTGTTTATTACAGCCCAGTCCAAAAACCTAAAAAGACCCTTATTGTAATAATTAAAACATTATAGCTAAACAAAACTTTGCTTAGTGATGGACTCATTATTCTTTTCAGCCAACATCTGTCAAACTTTGTTTGGACAAGTGCAAAAAAGTCAGGAGAAATAAATGGCACAGTCAGTTTTTTTCTGCAAACTCTCAAATCTACATAGGTATACTTTAAATAAGCCATATTTGATATAAAACATACAGTTCTCTATTTTGGCAGAGCAGTAAAGCTCTCGGTCACATAAGGCAAAAGTGAGGAGTGTTTTTGTATTATTTTAGGCTTGTGGTAGGCCTACTCAAAAACTGTACTTTTACCAGCCAATTCATTTTTTTAAACATATATGTACTGTTAGCAAGAATCATTAAAAACACACATAGTTTTTATCCTGATAGTTGTAAAACCACAGTAAATGCCTCAGCAGTGTGACTCCCTACTCTGGATATAAGCCACTACACAAACTGTTTGGTAGAAGTATCACTTTTTGACCGTTTCAGTTATTATTATGAAACAGACATTTATGTTAAGTATGAAACGGGATGAGACACTCATCTACCCACAGCCCTAAACAGACTCTTTCCCAGATCCCATTTATGGCAGGAGTGTTCGTAAAAGGATAAACACATAGCATCCATTTTTTTTTTTTTATAACCAGTTTTTCCTTATAAAGACGGGGCTCTGTTTATAAAGTAAATCACTTCACATTGAGAAGTGTATCAAGAATCTCTCATGAAAATATCACTGAATCTGAAATAAAACAACAGCATGAACAAGCCATTCATAAACTGTGTGTAAAGTACATCCAGTAAACACACACACACACACACACACACACACACCACTGTAGGAATTCAATTTGGAAACCATCATCTATAGCACAGAGGAGGACAGGAAAGTCATATTGCTATAATGCTCAGATTATCAATCATCTTGATGTTTTATTGGCTTTATCACTCTACATACCATTAAAATGATGTCTGGCCCAGAATGTCAGAAGGCAAACATTAAACAGGCCAGGATTAGCAGACCACAAACAGCACTCCAGTGAAGTTTCCCTTTCCCTCTGAAATTAGTTAGGGCTGACTAAGTAACTAGCTCTAGACTTTAAAGAAATATACAGCGCAAAAGGCACAGAGTCAACACAGAGCTGACAAGCTGAAAGGTAATGTCATGTTATGGCAACTCGAAAGCTCCAGAGGTTGATTTATCACGTACTGCATGTAAAAGAATGATAGCTAATGGAGGGTGGAAAAAAAACATAAAATTTGCCTCTTCTCAGAACATAGGCTTCCATCAAAAGCTCTCAATGAATGCATTGAAGTTAGGTTGGAATACTAATAACTTAGCTCTATACGAACAAACATATTAATATTACCACTTGTACTATTAAAATAATTTCACTGATTCTGGGGGCTCTGAGGGAAGTAAACATCCATAATTCAATAATTCCTGACAGCTAAAAGGTTGTAAATGGAGGTTTAAAATGCTACTGCAGTTGCCAAGCTGGCAGGATAAAACTGAATATTTCTTCACAGTCCATCATCTTAGGTATGCAAACTGAACATGAGAGTTTGCTACTAATTCATTAAATAAAAAAATAAAAAATCTGCACTGCCTACAGTTAAGATTTACAGTTTGAACCCTTTAATATAAAGCTTTTTTTATTATTAGGACATGTTGATGATACACAAAGTTGCTAATCCAGACTCAGAGGTAACAAACTAGAAATTTGAGTTTTTGTGAACAAAAACAAAGCACGCCAGGGGGCATAATCTAAGGGGAGTATTATTACAGATCAAATTGTTTGTAAACATGAAGTAAAATGGATCAATGTAGAAGAGCTGTATCATTGATATGACCAGATGTTGAAACAACACATGAAATGGTTAATTTCTACATCACCTGTAAAGGAACTTTATTGAGAGAATCATAGAATACAGCAATATACCAACTATAAAGTTACTTAAAACAATGTGACACTGAAAGTGTTATTTTTTACAGGCCAGCATCGTTAATGGAACATAATGTAAGAAAATCTGAAGAATACAGTGATGTACCAAACATATACTGAAAGTTTACTTTCTCTAAAAAGCAGAAACTCTATATGGTAGCCATATTAGCTCAGAGGTTTATGTAATGGTCACCATAACATTTGTAATACAGGGTTCATATAACACTAAATCAAATGGTTTCTGAGGTATCAGGCTGTCACGGTGCAAAAACGTTTCTTCTACAAAAAAATAAAATCTTCAAAAGAACAGGAAATAAACTGTCCATGGGCCAAATGCAATTTTCTGCTGGAAAACTGTAAATCCAAATGGGAACAAATGTAATCATTGATGATTTCCACATTTCAAAAGTTTAATCAGACACTTTTACCTTCTCTAACCACCCCCAACCCAGTTGAATTGTTCCAATCTTTGTCAACTGCACTGCCCTTTTAAATACTTTTAATATGTGCTACAGGTAGCAGCTGATATATATTTTTTTATTTTTTAGGCTGGCCACATACACATTTAATAGTTCTCCAAAGAAAAATAATATAAGGTATTACTGTGTTGAGATATGGACTACCAGTTTCAGAGGAAAATTAAGATATACTGCATTGCACAATAATGTGAGAATCCTCCTTGACCTTCCCACCCATGCAATGAAAGCCTACCCTCTGAGGAGCCTCTGCACTGTATCAGGCTTTTCTTTCCCTTTCCTCTCCCACTCCATAGCTGCTTCTGATCTCTTCTGAATTAGATGCCAATTAAGAGGGGTGGTTTTGATGATGCGACAGCATCATTTACGTTAACATATTGAATTACATACTGCTTTGAAGTTATATATATAAACAAAAAAACTGACAAAAATTGAAAAATGTGACATTTCGAAATCTAACATGAGATACTGTGCTACTATAATGACTTCCGGTAGACTTTTGTGATATAATTTTGTGGTTTATTTGATGATGTTAAATAAAATACCTAAATTGTGTTCGTATAGTTTTAATTATGTCTCAATCCTAAAATTCTAGGTGATGCAAAACTTTTGGCCATAGCTTTAGATGCCCTAATTCTACAAAAAACAAGTGCTTTCTTAACTCTCATAAACCATTCATACAAGTTAGTTTTAAGTGACTGCTTTTTAGTAAATCACTAAAATGTGAAAAATATGATACCATTAAAATAAATAAAAATTAACATGCTACACAAATCCGTTTTCTCAAATCAGTCGATCAGCACGACCTCCCCTGTAATAAGGATAACCAAAGAATTCAAATGTCCAAATAATCTGTTTTTCAATTATTACCTCAGGCTATTTGAAAGTGTGCCTGTTGACTTTTAATTGTGTCCCTTGATCTTACGGTGAATTTAAATTACACCTGCCATGCCTCTGGTGAAGTCATAAAGCTGCTTCCGTGATTAAGGGTCAAACGTGCATTCTTGGAATAATTAAAGGTTTGATCTGCATCAGTGGTCACATTACATTTTTTAACAAGTCCTTGCACAACTGTTCAGTCTAAGTGTAGAAATGCTTATCTGAAATTGGTGATTAATGATTAATCACATATAGGGTCTTGACCAGTATAATCAAATGACAAACACACTTCCACAGTGGAGAGCTTCAGGCACATAAGATGATGGACTGTACATTATAATAAAGTGAACAAGAGGACACAGAAGTTCACATTTATGAAGATTCTTTTAAACCATCTCTTTGTTAGTAACTGTTGCAGGAAGCATTTTGTAACACAATTATAACATGGCATTCAAAATAAAACTGTATAATTCTAATAATGAACAATGTTGCCTTTTTTTTATCACAGCGGAAAGCCTCAAGACATCCGTCATATTCTTTCAATGAGCTCTGTTCACTAAACATTAAGCCACACATCTTTTAAACATATTTAAATAAATTATGATGATATCATTCTCATAGGAATTTAAAAATGGCATTTTAAGAAAATACCATTTATCTTCAAATAAAGCACACTACATGCTTTTAAAATGAAAACTATATCTGAATAAACTGAAGCAACTTCTTTTTTTTTTAATTATTTTGGATAAATAGAAAATAAACAGAATTATTATATTACATTTTTTAAACAGACAATAGGACCAACCGGGCGGCAGAACATTATAGCCAGGAGCACTTTTAACGGAAAAATAAACTTGCCTTACCTTAAAAATATAATATGACAAAGAATTTGAATAATATGTTGTCTTTCGTTGAGTATATCTGGTTGCTCTATGAGGCACTCTAAGATTTGACTGGGGAAAGATAAAGTAGGTTTATTGGAGTTCACACAAAAAAAAAAACAGTAACCTTTGTACTTCCTTTTTAGCTTAATTATTGAGCTTACTGCTTCATTTAAATTATTTTCTTTATGTTAAGTTTTCAGGGCATTTTGTTAATGCACGTCTATTTTAATTTTTTGCTGTTCTACATTTTTTGAATGCAACTGTTCATTTTAACCACTTTTTTTTTTACACAACAGTACTCACACACATTTGGTCACCATCATAACTGTTTCATGAAACCGGTGTAATAATTCAGCACCTCTGCACTTAAGCATTTGTATATCAGCTAACAAGTGTTCAGCTGATATCCCATACAGCCTCTATACATGAACGCCCAATATCTCCCATAAGCACCTGGGTACATATTTTTACGATATGACAACAAAAGGAATACGCTTTTTTTTTTTTTTTTTGGTGCATATGCATAACTTTTATGTACTATATATTACCTTACAATACAATAATAAGACAAAAAATGGACTGAATGACAATACCCGAAAATAGACTTAATATTTTTAATAAAGTAGCCTGCGCAAATATAGTATTAGGGGGTGGATTGTGCCAATCGCTAGCGTATTTTGACCCCCTGCATTCAATGTCACTATTTTTGCTTTTAAAATAATCAGCTATTTTTTTAGCAGTCATTTTAACGTTTTAGCCTCTCAAAATGCTTAACACAGAAAACCTGCCCCTTCAACTCTCTGATTGGTTAAATGTTGTGTCAAGACGTAACACAGCTGTCATGTGGTTCCAAGATTTATTTATTTTTTTCACCCAGCAATGCGCAAGTGATCTCGTCTGCTAGAAGCTCAATCAATCCTTATTGTTAAAGGCAGAGTAGCATCTGCAAGACGGGCGGATCGGGTTTTTCTGGTCGGGGGGAGACAGCCACTTCGCCGGGCGAGCCACTCGGCTGAAAAGGCCTGGGGAGAACCCTGATATATATATATATATATATAACACACACACACACACATATTTTGTTATTGTTTTTTAGGTTAGGTTTTGGACTTGTTTTATGTTTCTTCAAGATTTCAGAGGGCACTGATAGATAATTAACTATGTGTGTTTCAAGGAGATGTACTAAATCTAGAGGGGAGTACTTACAATACTGAACCTGAAATTCAGCTAGTAATAATATGCTGCTGCAGTGACAAACAATCAGTGTTTTCTTGTTTTAAAACAAATACAGGCCTAAAAATTAAATACAAGATTTTCTTTGTTGTTTGCTAATTAAGGAATCCCTTTGGCAAAACCGTGGGGGACTAGGAACTCACATTTTAATGTATCCCTTATTAAACTTTTACAAGAAGGAACAGTTGGCATTAATGATAAATCTCAGGCTCTCTAGTTACATGGATGCCATTAGAACACCCACTGACACTCAATAAAGGAGGCTTTGCAATAGAAATTGCTAGTTTAATAAATACATATTTATTTTACTTTCAAGTTTTGATAAAAAAAAAAAAATTGCCAGTATTAATTACAAAATGTATAAAGGCTGAGGTGCATAAATTAACCTTCTGAGCTGTATATATATATATATATATATATATATATATATATATATATATATATATACAAACACACAATTTTGCATTGAGCTAATCAATTCTCTTTTCACCTTAGTTGTGTCAAATTCATAATCATGGACTTGTAGTCATTCTCATGAGAAGTTTGTGGTCGTTTCATTGCTTCAAGGTATCCTTCCCCAGCCCACCCAAGCACCCTCCCTTGGTTTTACCACTTCAAAACATACTTCATGAAAAAATCACGAGATATGTGACATGCATCCCCCACCCTGATGGCATGCCAACACCAAAGGCCAGAATTGATTTTCTGTAAAACAAGACCGGATTAGCCTCCTATAGGGATTACCTACCCCTGCAAAGCCTGAGGGCTTGCTATAAAGTTAATAATTAATTTAAGCAGACTGAGACATAGAAAAATATAGGAACAAAAATGTGGTTTATAGGTATATTATTATTTACAAAAACATATAACACACTGTAAACTACATTTTAGCTGTTTTATGAAATTATGTCAGTGCAATTTTCCTCATGTTAAATATGTTGTATCACCACTCAAGAACCCTTGCCAGTAAAATGTGTTTTCCTTTATTGTTTATATTTTTTGCATGTGCTATTTTATTAAAACAACATCCTCTAAAAGAAAATACTATTTGTGGATTATATTTTTTTGCATGTGCTGGTATCCCAGCAAACACAAACAATATCTAGATGTAATAGTTACCAATATGCCAAATAACATTCAGCGTTTTGCCAAATACTAGCCCTCGTCTTGTGCATAAAGGTTACATGAACAATATAATGTCCTCAATAACATATACCTACAAAAACAGTTATCAGCCTAGTTCCTTGTATACAAAAATCCATGCTACAAATTACCCACTGAAATTGGCAGCTTACTCTGGAGTTAGCTGACAGCAGTAACATAGTGTACATCATGAAAGGAGCTCTATAAATCTGGCACAGAGGTGCACTGGAAGGACAGCAAAGCAGCAGTTTTACTTTGTTACTGCCAACAAGTCTTTCAGTAATGTCACCTTGCAACTACAGAGCATGTCCAAATGTAGCCCACACTTTAGATTTATATGACAAACACACTATATATATATATATATATATATATATATATATATATATATATATATATATATATATATATATATATTCATTTGTAGACAATATAAAAGCATACAAAAATAATTGGGACAGAAACAAAGCTGCCATTTTCTGGTATTGTAATATAAAAAGTAATAATAATAATAATAAATATAGGGCCAAATGAAAAAAAAAACTATTCTTTGATGAGAGTACTGCAAAAGATTTTAAGCCTTTTTACAAAACAGTTCAAATCGATCATTAAAAAAAAAAAAAAAAAAGTATTGATGTTGACTCGTGGTTCTGTATGATCAAGTGAACTGTGAATCATCTCAGCAAATGAGATTGGCAAGTAACAATATTATACTATTTTATACAAATGTAACATTCTATTAACGTAACTCATGGGAGTCACTGATGAATAAAACTATTTTCTTTGAGAAATAGCACAAATGAACAAGTAAATCAAACACAATTTATTTTGTATTTGTTTCCTCGTAAAGAAAAGGCTATTAAGTGCTTCATCTGACAAATATGTATAGCATCTGCATAGGTCAACCACCAACACTAGCATGGACTATGCCACAGAAACTCTAAACTCGATTTCTTTATTCTGTGCAATCACCCTCCGTGCTCGCTTAGAGTCTCTCACCACTATGCTCATAAGGAATTTTGCAATGGTGAAAGGTAAAAGGATTTGTCATCAAAGGCTTTCATTTTATTGACACACAAACACCTGTCAGTGCATAAATCACCAGCTTCAACAGGGCAGGTTCTTCTTAGTCTGTGAAGTAAATGCACATGAGGATTTTCAGCTGCTTTCTTCTAGTGTTTGAAGTATCTCTCAGTTCATATAAAGACCAAAAGACCTCTGAAACTAACAGAGAGTGAAGGCTGCATATCTTTTGACAGTCCTAGTTCACAGTTTCTCCATAACTAAGCTTTTAGCACAAGTTGTATGGCTCTGTGAAGCCAGAGTAATAATACAAATGCTTAAACCGCATTACTACGTTCTTTTAAGAATTACTACGTTCTTTTAAGAATTACATAAATGTTAAACCAATCAATCATATGAATCCTCAAAGTACCTATTTGAATATGCCCTACTCTCCAAATTTTGATGAAGGCACTAGCCAAAACACTGGTCTATTTGATTTTGTTTCCTTTAAGTTTTACCAAGGGGTGAGGGAGTGAATATCTGAGCCTGCAAACTTAATAAATGTACATGTATTATTTCTAATTTACCTCACTAATATTCATACAGAAATATCAACATTTGCTATGTGGTAAGACAGCCATGCAGTTGATCTAACCAAGAGGTTACAATTTGTAATATAATTATAAATTGCATCACAGTGACTGAAATAAATTGAATAAATCACTTCCAACAAAAATAACTGGTTTCTTTAAAACTGACCACCAAATATATGATATTTTTTAATATGCAAACAGTATTTTTATACCAATGTTTAAACACTTCAGGGTAGATGTACTAAAGTGTTGCGTCTGTTGCAATCATTGCAAGCCACATGCAAACCAGTCGGAAATGTAGCGTGCAATGTACTAAACAAACGCAACGCTGTTAGCATCATTTTAACAAATGTTTTGCAGACACAGTTCTTATTTGCACTTTAGCCTTAAATGAATATATAATTCTGGGCAAATGAGGGATCAAAAATATTGTAATGAGATGTACTAAAGCTGCGGGCAATTGCGACACTTACAATTGCATCAATTTGTTAAGAATTTTTGAAAGCATGTTTTAAACGCAATTGTTGTTGCTGGCATTTCCCAGTCCGCTTTTGGGGGGTGAAGGTTGGGGCCCCACTATAGATTAAACTGTGTTTCATTTTATATAACAGTATTAAAATAGATCAAATGAAGACGGAATGGAATGCATTGTACAGATGATGTTTACATTTAACAAAAACAATGTTATTTGATGTTATCCTTCGGGCACACTCTGCTGCAGCAAACCACAACTCAACTGCCGCTATTTTATTTGAAAAAATGTCGCACAACTCTCGCTAGAGATCTCGCTAAGATGACGCAAATAATATTTAAATTAGTATATTGCGTCTCTCTTCATTAACATATGTTTTCTTAGTACATAAGACAAAATGTGCACTTTGCGAATTGTCGTAACTAAAATGCAAATTGCAGTATGTTTGCGCTGCGACTGGCCCATCTACCCCTTTGTCTTTTGTTTTCCTGAAAATGTATAGATCATTACCAATATGTTTTAAGGTTCTCATGTTCAGTGCATGGAGAACATGAAACTAATAACTAAAACATAAAAAATGAATGACTTAACATTTCAAGTATTCTGATAAATGCAGACAAACATATTAATGCCTAACACCTACTAGTGTGGTTCTATCATGTCTGTGAAATAAATTATTATCAGTGGATAGCACTGAATCAGATGTAAAGTATGACCTAAAGACCTATTAGCCCTGGGTTACAATTACAAAGTCTCTTCTCAAGGAACACAGGATAAAAAGCAGATTCAGTTTTTACTTTTGTGGTAGCAACAGACTCGTGGAATAACAGGTCTTTATGCAGTCCTTACTTTAAACGTGCAAGAATAAAATTAATTGCAGTAACTCTATGGGTAAGGCATACTGATAAGACTGACAGTTGAAAGACAACTCCTCCGGGTTGGTTTTCCAGTTACAAAATGAACATCGAAACACTTTCTTAAAGATGAAAGAAAAACATATTTAAGAACTCTCTCCAAAATGTACTTTTATAAACCACTTTTCATGATACTGTAAAACTATAATTTGAAGACTGCAGTACTTTATCTGTCCTGGAAGTTACATCCACATCTATATAGTATAGAGTACTATATTCCCTTTACTACTAATTCTGCCAACATATGCAAAATACTACATTGCTATGCAGTTTCCAATTAGATATGAATTTGATCAAAACATCCATTGGATTCAGCTTTCAAATCCAGATTTCAATTGATTGCAACAATCATTTTAGATCGTCAAGATAACCCACAATTCACTGTTTAGAATTGCTTACAACGGCAAATTATTTTGTACCTGCTTTTTTTTCACATAACGATTTTAATTTGTACAGCACTGGAATAAAAACACAAAAGTGTAGCATTAAGCAGCACAATGTGTACTTTTTTTAAGCCATGAGAAAGAACAGATAACAGAACTTAGTATATATATATATATATATATATTTTTTTTTTTATTTATTTATTTTTAAATACCCATTTATTCAGTGCTTCAAGAATCCAAACTAAATGTAACCTGTAATAAAAAAAAAAGTTTTAAGATTCAAGACAAAGTATGTGTTTAATACAGAAGGTCTGGTGCAGGATAAATGCTATAAAAGGTGGTCTTGTTACATACCAATGTGTTACAAATATGCAGCCAGAAAGGTCATGTAAAAGTCAACAATGTGGTAATAGACCTATGGTGTTTCTTTTTGAACTTGCAGCCTGACCCGCTTCAAAAGACCACAATGAAATCAAAATTAAATTAAACATATTTTTTAAATTACAAGATTTTCTTCAATTTAAAATAATCCTTTTTCATATTATAAATTTGTCCTTGGCTATTTGAGTCTTTTCTTATATGTTTAAACAAGCCAAAATGCCACATATCATTATTGTTAGTATTTCTTTCTGCTCTGCTGCATGATTGTTATGACTTTTCTTCTGTGACATCATAATCTGTCGACAGTTGTTTTATTTTAGATTAAGTATATTACTATAATGTAAACTTGGATTCTTTGTAGTTGCTTTAAATCAGGGGTTCTCAAACTTGTTTTTGCTCGGCCCCCCTTTGGAAATGTTTCAGGCTCCGACGACCCTCCACCCCACAGTGCAATACCATATGAAATTACTACATAGGAACACTACATGAAGCAGGGCCTTGCAATCATTATGACTGCAGTCAACAGTATGCAGCAGGGGAGAATGGTTTTCAGCAATAAATAAATAAATATATTTTTAGCTAATATAAAATGCACTTTTATTGTGACCAAACATACATCTCAACTGTAAAAAAAAATAACCAGATTACAAAATGAAACTATGGCATAAAATTAGACCCGCAGAGGTGAAAGTGTTTGAAATTAACAGCAAGCCTGTCATTTGTATCACTTGTGTGTTTCTGCTTCAAGATGGTCGTTCTGTGTGAATTAAGATTCAATTCTGCCATCAGAAATGGAGCGAAGCATCGAAAACGTGCATATAGTATCGGTACCGTCTACTTGTAGACTCCTCTGATTTGTAAATAACACCTGTTTCTTTAAGTTCCACTTTCAAGGTCAGGGTTATGTAGGCATTTAGAAACATGTGTTACTGTCTGAAAAATGTTCGTCTTACCTTTCAGACAACATGATGCAGTTCTGGGAGCTGGAAGTAGTTGCAAACAAATGGAGTTTGCCAATGAATGTGACAATAATCATAACATTGTCCAAGGACTGTGGCAAATTGAGAAGCAGTGTGAGAATTGAGAAGCTAGCACTTATACATATACAAACACGCATCTGGCTTCATATTACATCCTTTACTGTTAGGGATTATGTGTATATGCAATGCAATGTAATGCTAATCTTAAATAGGGCTTCTGTTTTTAGATTTTTTCATTACTGTGATTTCATTTTTCAGTGCTTATTTTTAGTATTTTCGAGTTTTATGTAAATCGTTTTTTAGGGGGGGGGCTTTCACTTTGTATATACTGTATGAAATTATTGTTTTCGGTTACTTTCCAAAATACTTGTGCATTTTTTTTTTTTTCTGCCACAATAGTAGTAACTCGACAGTACTTGCACACTTCGTTGTACCTTCTTTCCTTTGCTGTCTTCCACAACAAAATCCTTATGGTCACGGGCACATTCTTCTGGGGTTTTTGTGTGCCTAGGCGTTTTTTTACATTTTGCCACGATTTGCAATTCTGTTTTAAATTCTCACTATCGAACTGTAATATTGCTTTAAATCCCACAAACAAGCCTTCTACTGTAACTGTAATCTCGTTTTAAATCTCAGACGTGGAGTATCCAATAAAAACAAAATGTAGAATTTGCTGCCACTCAGTAGTTGGGGTGGGTTTAAAGTATTCAAAACAAATCAATGATAGGTACGAGTCAGGAAGGAGGCACATTGCCCAACTGCACGGAAAGATAGCTTAGTAAAGATAGTAGTTTTTTTTATTATTATTATTTTAAATGGGAAAGTTGTGACATCAATGTGAATTGAGAAATCATTTCCAGTGTTTTTCCGGTGGTTATTCAGTTAAAACCGAAAATCAGAAGGCCTAATTTTAGTTATGTCAGTATTTTTTGTGATCACGTGACCCCCCCTACAATAGCCTTGCGACCCCCTTTTGGGTCAGGACCCCCAGTTTGAGAAACGCTGCTTTAAATAGACACCACATTACTATGAACCTAGACAAAACTATACAACTGTGTAAATTTAAAGGTTTTGCTGCAGTGTATGTACCATTTCAGTAAATTCTCAGGTTTTTTTTATTGTATTTCTATTTAGCTTCAAAAAAAGGTATACCATATTTACTCAAATTTAAGTCACACTTTTTTGACCGAAATAAAAGTTTGGGTGGAGCGACTTGGATTGAAGGTTTTCAGTTAGGGGATCAATTTACATTTGCGCATGTTAATTATTCTAGCATGCTTGAACAAGCGCTACTGTACACAGTAATGTCCGTCACTACAGTAATTACTCTTGATAAAGTACCAGTATATTAAAATGTTATCTTTAAAATATAACTGGGGTCCCTAATATCCATTTGATAATACATGGCGTATATTGTCCATGAGTAAGATTTATTTGAGGCTACATTCAAAGTCAACATTAATCACATTCATTTCTTTAGAAACTTTTACAGATTGTTCCAAACTTCAAAATATGGAGTGACTGGAATCATCCCCTTCAACCTTGGCAGAGGAACTGCATCCCCATTTCCCAGTGTGTCTGTCTTCACTTTCCCAATCCAACTCTCCGGGAGCAAACTGTGGGAGACTATGCATCATGAAGCAACAACCTGCAATGCCAATATGAAAAGCAATTCCCTTATTCCCTTTCCAAATACTAACCTTTTTTTTTTCTTTGGGTAACTTCCAGGGGGGGAAGTAAAAGTATGGCTGCAGTTTTCTGAAAAGCTCTAATATGTTCCATGCCTCCATGATGCTTGCATCGTTAATCAGAAAGATGGCTTTGCGTGATAAGGGACATAAACTGGAACTGAGCCATCCTCTAACACAGACTAAGCTTTACCCCCTGATGTTGCTGGCAACATTGTGTCAGCTGTCATAGCATCCATTTCGCTGCTTAATAAAAACAATATATCTTAATGTCAAACCTTCACTAAGCATAAACATATTTGGCACATCTGATAATAAAGCAGTGTTGTGTTGTCAATAAATAAAACAGAACATTTTCTACATGGTCTTACAACAGTATAACCTACCCCAGCCCTAAAGTATTTATTAAGTCTTTTTTATGTATTAGAATCATACTTTAGTGTTAAAACAAAGTTATTAAAATATTAAAAGCATGAGCAGCTATCACAACCACTAAAATGTACATATACTTTTTCCCCTCAATGTCAAAATAAATAAATAAGGTTGTCTACACATGGCCCATCAAGTTAATCTATAAAACGTGTCACTCTGCGGCTATTCAAGAAAAAAATTCTGAAAGAAACATATTGTAGATTTTAAGCAGCACTTTATTTAGCCAGTCTGTGTACTAAAACTAATTGGATTTATGTCAATTGAAAAAATATATCCCTGGGAAGAATTTGAGCTACGTAAAGCTGACATTACAACTATACATATGGGTCCATGCTGCCACATGCCAAAAGTGAAGGAGGAAAATTTAAATTGGTGGTCAGCAAAAAATATAAAAAAAATAGCAGGGTATCAGGTTTTTGAAAAATGATGTCAGTCTCATTCATTAGGTCCACAAAAGCATTGAATTAGGCTAAATTTAGTGGGTGATAATTGAAATCAGAGCTACAGTCATTACCACTGACATGTTTCTAAATACTACCCAATATATTTCCGTCTGTTTCAGAGTATGTGTGACAGCTGGCAATGAAAAACATAAAAGTACAGAAACTATTACTCTCACATATGTGACTGGGCTTCCTTTTTTCTCTTGCTAAAGCCAATGAAATGTCAGCTTTATTCTTCCACCAAACAGTTGGCTCTTTGTCAGTGCTCCTCTCTAATGCACTGCCACAAAAGCTAAAGGGCTGTAAATCACTATGTCAGTAACATGCCATTAGTCTTGGGATATACAATAAAATGTGTAATGCTGTTATAAAAGGAATGGCACTAACGCTGGTTTTCTGATGTCATATATATTTAATTTGAACATGCCTTAAAGTGGAAAAGAATCCCTAGGAAAGCTATGTTCCATTAAACTATCTACAAACAGCACAAGAGGAGTTGAATCAATGCATGCTGTGAAGCAAACATTTCCATGAAGTTCAAATCTATAATCAATTCATAACTATGCATTAAAGTCCATAAAATCAACCTAATTAGGAAAATTATTTATAAAAACGATGTTAAGTGGGAGGATTTCCAGGTTTGCAGTATGAGAACAATGATTTATCTTCACCTACTGACAGATAAGTAAATCCAATTTCCAAATGTTAATATTATTCAATGCTACTGAATACCAGTCCACGCTGCCAAAAGATATCCTTCATTAAAATAAGTCCAAACATTTAAAAACAGAATACAAATACACCCAAAAACACAATATTTTTGGGGTGGGGTGATCCTTTTATTTTCCAAGGAATTACCTTGTCAACACATAAGTAGTATGTGTTGGCAGGTATTCAATAAATCAGAACACACCTATTACTCGCACTCGCTGTTCACAACACATTACCCCATTTCTAAAAACACTACATTGGCTCCATGTTAGGTTACAAGGTGCTTCATGGTCGAGGGCAGTGGTCGGCAAATGGCAGATGCCTCCTTGGCAGGGCTGTATCAAGAGCTGAGCGAGAGCGGAACTTCATTTTAATATTACAGAAAGGGGGCTGTCATGGGGGATTCCCCGTATGACCTTCATATATATCTTGCGAGTATTGCAAGTGGCCCGCTCTGCAGCTGCCCACGGGTCATTTGGCCCACCGTCAGATTTAATTGCCGACCATTGGTCTAGGGCCTTCATATTTGCAGGATCTGTTGGTCGTACCCTGAGATCAACAAATGCTGGCTCTCTGGTTGCTAGAAGTCGGCTAAAATCAGGAGAGGCGAGGGCCTTTAGTAGTTCTGTCCATGCCTTTGGAACTCAAATTATATCAGGAGTACTGGCACAGTTGAGATTTTTAAATCAATTTTAAAAACATATCTGTTTGAGCTTGCATATTTTTTAGCTGGATTGCTAAGCCATTGGCTTCCTTTTTATTTTATTGTTTTCATTGTAAAGTGCCCTTGGATGCTTGCATGAAGAGCGCTATATAAAAGTAAATTGTATTGTATTTATTAATGTGTTGATTTCAAAACAAGAGAAGCTGCCCTTCCCTCACCTTTACAACCGAGTACCAATCAATGGAATTTAACTTTTGCATTGAGTGTTTTAAAAGCCGATTGGAAGCAAACTCTCCTCTCAACAGGGGTGTTGACATTTTTACTGCCGTACTGAGACCATAAACTGACAATGAAAATATGTTGCAAAACGCAACTGAAATGCAAACAATTTGTTGCGTAAACGTGACTTATCCTTAAACCTAACTCGAGCTACTGCAGTGGAACCTGGGATGTATATTTCTTTGTCAAGATTAATCAGAGAAAACACCCTGGCCAGGACTACAATCCTAGAATTAACTGCAGAGAACTTATTTCTAAGGAAACTAAGGGAAAAAAAATTACTTGGAAAATACGAGTTTCGGCACACCCCTACAATCTTTACAGCATGACTTTTAATGTAAATTTAAAATCTGCAGCACTTATTCATAGTACACTGTAAATGAAATTACAACAATAAAATGAACAGAAAATATAACTGTATAGAGGCCTCATTTGCTATTGTGAAAGTATATATAGAGATCTAAAATCCTTCTTGCAACTTTTTATTTACAGCCAATGCATTATAGATCTTAATGTTCATAAATTACACTGCAATTGGAGTACATGCTTTTATTTAAGTATGAGGCCTTACAACAACGTTATCAAAGCGTGGTGAAGGTTACTTTGTTGTGCGCTTCTGTGTAAAATAACCAGATTGTTCAATGAAAAAATATTCTCTGAAAACAGTGTGTGGTCAGTGATTTTATAAATTTCAAAACAAAACAAAAATTTAATTATAAAAGATTATGAAACTAACTCTTTATATTTCATGAAAATTAATATGAAAAAGGACACACAGACCATAGAACCACCCTTCACTCTGTCACAAATACATAAATCAGTTTGCAGGAGCCTCTGTCAATCTTATAAAAGTACATATTTTTTGTACAAATTTACTTTTACAAATTCCAACCACCATCAATGCTTATAAAAGATTCCACTGCAACATTGCCTTACCATTTTTTTTTCCATTTTTTGTTATTGCCAAGAGGTTAGCTTGAAGAGGTATCTAGCATTAAATTCCTATTAATTTTTCTTAAATTACCAACACACCACACGTTTACGAATGTAAATTGTTTTTTTAAGTTTTGTGTCTTGTCGGCCTAAACAGACTATACCTTCTATTATTTCCATATGCAGTTCATCAGTCTAGTATAAAATGGTAACAGAAACAGCAAATTGAAGAAGAGCAATTTCAATATTCCAAAATAGATGCAAATCAACACTAAAGATGCAGTGTTGCATATTTTTATTGAGGCAATTCAGTGCTTGTCTAAGAGGAAAACTCCTAATAAATAAGCTTATATCTCTCTGAAGGTATTTTCTCCTCTGTTTTATAAACCCAATTAAGTTTGAAGAACATCGCATTTTCCTAAACGCATGATAAACAGATCTAGTTATTCAAGAATATTAGTTTTAAATAGGTCTGATAGATCTAAACTGAAATATTCCGATTTCCATCCAAGTGCCAGTTCCCAGGCCCACTTTTCTTGTAATTTCGACTTCCTTCAGATAGTTTTTCATATTCTGTTAACTGACATTTTATCTTCATACCAGCATCTCGGCAGATTGAACATGCACTAAGACAATGACAGTTGGGTTTTTTTGGCTGTCACTTCTCATTTTGGCAAAAACGGATGTCTTATACTGGCTTATGCCAATAATAGCCCCATCAAAAACAACAGAGACTACCTGGCTCTGATGTAAAAGTCAGCAATTCACATTTGTGACACTCATTGTCAATTAACAAGATCCTTCCAGTGTTGACACTTGGGACTTAAAAGATACAGTCTAGAATGTGATGAATTAAAAAAGACAGATGAGTAAGCTATGTGCTGCAAAGTAATACCATAATGTGCTTTAGATATGAATATCAACTGACACCCCTGACAGGCCATACAAGATTTTATTTCATTTTGCACTGTATCTGGGCTTCATAGTTTGTCTTCTTTGTTCTCTTTTCATCAAGCGCCTAACATCTCATTCTGACAGCCAGAGACATTTAAAGCACTTTCTTTGAAAATGCAAGTTAGCGTACTTGATTTGTCATTAAAATGCAAAACGGTTGCCATCGCAGGTGCATGCAGGTATGCTTAAAAAGGTTTATCTGCTATGCAAAGACTTAAAATGGCTTCCCTGCTCACTTTTACTTCATGTATTAAAAAAACGTACAGCGTAACTTGAAATATCGTATGACTAAGTACTCTGAAACATTAAGCTATATCATTTCTCATCTGCCTCTGGGACACATTACTTTTGTTTTATTAACAACAACAATTATTATTATTATTATTATTATTATTATTATTATTATTATTATTATTATTATTATTATTATTATTAGGCTGTACAAAACAAATATTGACCTTCTGGTTTCAAAATATAAGATTCTATAACAAATTTAGACAAACTTATGTTGGTATCAATATGGTGAAACTGAATAACGGAAAGGGATAAACAAGGTACTGTATGCATAGTTGAATACCACACATGGTCATCCCTGCCCAATATAAGCAAACTGAATAAGCGCTGTAAAGGATCCATTAAGAAACAACGATTAAAACAAAACCAAGAGCCACACTCTACTGATGTCCCAGAATGAGAGGATAAGGCAGCTGCATAATGATAAAACACTAACAGGGAGGCAAGTGATGCCCAACATATGATGCAGCATGACTACATCATGTTATGCTAATATGCACCTGCTAGCAAGTGGATGACAACATAATCTTCCACCATTATTCAAATATTAAAGGCTTTTTAAAGTCAAAGCGTTATGAGGCACCCTGAAGAAAATGTTGGTGTGCCTGGCCACACCAAACCCTTCAGTCAAGGGTCATCTTATTTTTTATCACTGTACTTACATTGTTCAATGACATACTGTTGTAGGATTCTGGAACGTATAAGATGCCAACAAAGCTTTTTAAGGTGCAGTGAAAAGAATCAGACTTAAGGGGAAAAAATACATCAAAAAATAATATTAATTTTAGGTTGTAATGTTACAGTATTTTTTTTAAGGAAATTATAAGATGCATTATTTTCCCTAGTTAAGCTGTCATTCATTTGAAAAGCATCTCTCAGCTGTGAATATAGTACTATCTGCACTTAAAAGGGATGTCTTTCCATCACCTGAATTAACATGCTATGTACACCACCATCAGAACTATCTTGTCTGTCAGACTAGCATTGCAGTTACACCAATATCACAGTGTTTTTATTTTCACTGAACTGGAAACAAATGTTAACTAAAGATGCATTCAAGAAATAATGTTCTAATTAGCTGTAATGCTATTTTTTCATCATGTAAATGACTTCATTGTGTCTATCGAAAACAAAACAAACAAAAAAAGTGTTGCAAATAAGTTCTGTTTCGTATTATATTATTGATTTACTTCCTCTTACTATACTGTGTAATTCTCAAGGTATACCAATTTTGGCAAAATAAAAATAATCTAGCGTAATCAGTTAACCAACACTACTAAAATATGCTTTCCATTAAATGTTTTAGAAAAAGAAATATGAACCAAATTATGTGGCAAGCAATAATGTATGAAACTATATACCAGTGCCCAATAAAAGGTTTCTACCTACCTAACTCCAAAAAGATGCAAAACATATATGCAACATTCATGGTGCAAATAAATGAGAACCAAACCCACCATAGTTAAGAAACTATTAGTATGTTCAGTAATTACATACACCCCTTAAACGACAGCTTTAATTTATCCAGCACAGGTGTGATAGTAGGTATTAAAAACGGTATATATTCAAAGTAATAGTCTCCTGACAAGCTTTTAGGATTAAATTCTGACTGACTGTTTTAAATTCTGGCTAACTTCCATCTGCAACTGTCTTCTGAGTAACCTTGCTAATATCATATTCCCCAGTATACTGTTTCTAGGGGCCAGGTCTTTATATGGGGTCAAATTAACAATGTAATTTAAGAAATTACTTTGAGTATTACTAAATGTACTACATTGAGTGTTTTATAGTATAGTACAGCACAGCATCTAACTAACTTCCCCTAACTCACGTGGCTGACATCATGGCCTGCCATCTGATCTGTCTCAATATTGTATTTCTCAATCCTATATCTGTCCAGACCACAGCTTAAAAATAATGATACAATTGTTTTCAATCTATCACACTTCCTCTAATTTAGGTTCTGAGTAGGGAGTCCTGTTTTACTCTATGCCTGCCTACCAGGGTACTGTGGGAATCATGAAGGCATTTCAGAAGTCCACAGTCTAGTGTGCATGCAAGCCAGAACAAAAAGTCTCAATACAGTTCTAATTACAGTACAAGATCTCTAATTACAGTAATTATTTTGCATTTAATTAACTATATGCTTGTTTAATGTGCTGTGGCAATAAAAACAATATAAAATAAATCAACGTAGTTTCTATTAAAAAAATAAAATAAAGTATATGTTAAACAAAAACTCAACAACTTCATAAGGGAAATACAGCCTATGTGTTTTAAAAGCTTACCTTACCTGACCAATTTACATCTCCATCGCAAGTTTCTGTGTTTTTATACTGCTTTTGTTGCCTAATAGTGATATTTGACACAATCTAAGAAACAATTATGTTTGTATTTTTATTAATAATTTAAGAGACTCCAGGCATATAAATATTTCATTTTGCAAATCGATTTCTAAATTAACTGCTTTTGAGTCCTGGCAGCTCATCTTCAGCCATTCAAAAATGTAACAAGGTTTAATGCAGTTCAGATGAATACTTTAGGGGCACTATAATCCTGCTCTTTACAAGGTCATTTTCCATGTATTAAAACAAATGTACAAAGGAGTTTAATTTTCTGTATCTGTTTTGGTCTACTAAATTGCAAACTGTTAAGAATGATCAATCAGACTTCGACTAACCACAGAAATTGAACACATACCCCAAATAACACATTTTAAAATGGATAGCAAACCTTTTAGATCATCTTAGTCAACCAGGTTAATTGTATAAAAACACACAGGCAACGATATCAGGTAAATAAATGTTTGACTAAGAAAATGTCCATATTTAAGTGGACTCAATTAGTGGTTTATTTTTTATTATTATTATTATTATTATTTTCAAAACAATTTTTATACTGATCAAGATGATGAACTAATAATGCCTGCTACTTAAATGAAACACCTGCTTAACAGTGTGGATACGGTGTAGGGCCACCATAAACAACACAGATTTAACAAGAAGATTATTCAATGTTTTTCAATTATTCTAGGGGGATATATGACCATTCTTGATGAATATTGCCACAAGTTCCATTTGGAAAGTTGATGGTGGGAATCTGAACTCCCCAGTATATCCCATAAAGACAGTTGAGACTGTTCCAAGTGGAACATCAGCAATTTGTGCAGCACATGCCAACTAAGACCAAATCTAACAGATCTTCTGCCTTTAACAATTAAGTATGGTCTAAAAAATATATATTTTTAATAATTTTAATCTAAATCTAAGCCTAAAAAAACGTGGCATGTGTTGCTCAAGACCAACATTATACAGCCCAGACACTTTTCAATGTGTAAATTTATTAAAATAAATAAATAAATAAATAAATAAATAAATAAATAAATAAATAAATAAATAAATAGTTAGAGGTTCTGCCTTTAATTGTTATTTTTTACAATTACTAAGCCACGCTTTTTATGCCACCAGGGGGGCAATTAGCTTAATAATTTATCATCCTAGATTGATTAAACTCTGCACATTATTCGTCGTAATTGGCTACAATTATGTTAATAACAACTGCAGTATGATTACTATATTTATTGTAACAGAGTGTGCTTTGTACCCAAAGCAAAGCTGGCATTTGTCAGGCATCAAAAAGGCAGAAATGCATGAGGTGATTCTTTGAAACCTTGTTGACATACCTTCAGCAAATGAAAGGGCAGAGTAGATTTCATTTCAAAGTACTGGTTCATTAAGGATATTAATTTTCTGATAAGTACACATTGACGCGTGACACACTGGAGCTGTTCAGGATTTAGCAATTATTAATATGTGACAGATTCAAGTGCAAAGCGAATCAATTAAACAGGATAATTCACAATCTTAGCAGAGATAACTGCCTCAGACTACAATGTTCACATGACAAAAATTGGCTTTTCAGACTCCTTCAATACCTGACAGGTCAAGAAAGAAGTACGAAACAAAAGCACCTTATAACCATCATCTCTCCTTTTTGCTTGTCAGATCAACTTTGCTAGTGTCGCTGCTGAAATGGCTTCACCGTACCAGCTGCCACAAGGTGATTTTTCATGTCTTGTCAAAGAAATCTTTTATTCTATTTGCTCTGCATTAACATGTCACATTTATTGATCAAGCCCTTTATGCAGCCACAGCAGGGCACCGTGCTCTTGTGCTTAAGGGTCTTTGATGTCTCGATGACATCCCAGGCCGAATAATGCACATATTAAAATGCACTTAATGTAGAAATGTGTTTGTGCATGACAGGTGCATTAATATCAGCCGGAGATACCGATAAATATGCAATTGCTATTGTTAAAATATTCTCCATTACAGAAGAATCTACTGCATTATAAAGTAAAACCACTTTTAAAAAAGCTCACTCTAAATAATAAGTGCATTTTTCATTTTGAAAATATTCCAAATGTATTCCTTTTTTTAGGTAATTTGGGCACATTACACTTAAACTAGACAATGCACTGTAATGTTAACATACAAAAGTAACACCAGCTTGCTGTAAATATGAAAATGAAATTCCAAATTTGATACTGAGTGCACGTAATGGAGTTTAAAGATAACTATAACAAACATAATGGGCCTGATTTTTGTTCTGTTTGCACTGGTGTAAAGTTTGTCTTCTTTTTTTGGACCAGGGGAACATTTGGTAAATGTTATAACAAGCATGTAACAATGTGGTAAAAATCTGTTAAATTAACATTCTAAGTAATGTCTTACTAGTTTTTTTTACCATGCTATGTCTGTGGTAGAGTCATGCTTGAAGCTACAAAGCTAAAAAGTAAAAACAATGGAGTTTAGATAATAACTGAAATGTTCACAGTAAACACTGTAAAAATAATGACAATATTGTAGCATATAAAATGTAAACACTTGGATTTTTCAGAGTTCATTTTTTACATTGCTTCTTTCATCAAGTCATAAGATAAGTCACACAATCTCTATCCTCATCGGCATCCATAACGAATCTCATTAAGCAGGATTTCTATATTTACTGCTTCCCATTCTTACTGACTGACAGTGAGGGTTGCCGTGGTGAGTATGGTGATGTCACAGACCAGGAAGAAGTGCAACACAAACCGGTATGGGGCTGAAACTGCCGAAGCAGTACATTTATTAAATTATAAATCAAAGAAACAAACAGTTTAAACAAACAAAACACACAAAAGAAAGGGTACGTTGGCCAAACGAAACAAACACAAAACTATAAGTGATTTATACAATAAAGAGTACCTTGTTCACTGTGGTAGCATTCATTCGTAATCTTTTTTTAATTCTCCTCACAACTCTCTTCGCCACTCTCAGCCCAGAGTGGGTCTTTTATATTGTGGCTGGGGCCTTAATTACCCATTTAAACAATTACCTTATTAAGGCTCCAGCCACATTCCCACAGGCTTTTTATAAGACCGGCTTTTTGCCGGTCTCAAATAATAAATAATGATATCGGACGGCTTTCGTCCATCCGTTCATAAACACAAAAAACAATACAAATAAATAATATATAATACACAAGGGGTGGGCACCCCGTCACACTGACGCTCTGAAAGAAACGGCACTCCCTATTAATGAACTCTGCCATCGCAGCAAACAAACAAGCATTGTCTCAGCAGGTCATGGGAATTCAAAGAAATGTTTCAGAAACTTCCCCACACTTGGTGCTCTATCCTATTTTCAGCTTATTTAAACACACGAGCACTAGTGTAAGTAGAAAATAAAGTAATGCTACTTTCTTTTATTAAATTAAATATTTAAAAAAGGACACAAAAAAGGACAATGCTGTAGATATAAGTAAAAATAAAAGTGTGACCAGGAATATGTATGTAAGTTAGACCAAGGGGTAGCTGCAAGGGTGGTGACAGAAGAGGTGTTGAATTGCAAATGAGCATGAATGTAAGGATAACTGGGTTATATTTATATGTCACTAGTTAATTGAAAGAGTGATACAGTATATCATGTACTGGGGCTGTCCCTCCTCATTTAAATAAGTTTTGGAGAAGAAGTTACAACAGAAGTTGACTAAATGTGCAGGAAGCTTTTGCAATAGTAAGTGATAACAGCAGTTTCTCAAGCAGTTACAAAGAACTAGAAATTGAAAGGCAAGTTTGAACATGGAATTGTGCCTTTACCTTACATATACTTAATAATAATTACAACTGCTAATAATTAAAACTAATAATAATTAAATCTGCTTATTTATCTATGAGTGACTTACAATATCCTAGGCTAACATTTTGTTCTTAAATAATAAATTTAAAAAAAGAAACTATACAGGCACTTAAATGTCTGTAGGGTGTTGTAGAACATGAATACTGTCACAACACAGATAACCCAAGCAGTTTTTATTTTCCTTCTGCCCTCTCCAAGCCCCCTTTGTTAATTAAACCAATTGTAAAAGATTAATCCTCTGCAACCGAGTGAAACAGACAGTCCTACTCAAAATGGATTTAAAGTGTCTAGATAATACAATGTAAATTCATTATTAAGTATGGTATATGTCCAACATCTTTCAATTGTAAAAATGTAAAAATCCTAAGTAATGTAACTTTGTACAGCAAACTAAATACACATTAGACTACAGAAAGTGCAAACTTTCATTGTGCAAATGCTTTT
Organism: Acipenser ruthenus; assembly: GCF_902713425.1. NCBI lineage: Eukaryota > Metazoa > Chordata > Actinopteri > Acipenseriformes > Acipenseridae > Acipenser > Acipenser ruthenus. Next base: position 29,953,940 of record NC_081201.1, read on the forward strand.
CTTAGCTAAACACTCATTCTTTATCTTTCTGAAGTGTGTCATTACATTTATTAAGGAAGTATTTTTAACAGGAGTACTGAACTTTTGACAACCAAATTGAAACATATCTTTTAAAGGTGTTTAGTCCGGTAAGGTTGTTTGAGGTGCCTAGCGTTGAGACAACAGAAGGTCAAGTGGAATTTGACCGGTACTCCTGTTACATTTGAAAGGGTTCAAAAACACAGTCTTATACATCCCTACCTGCTGATTCCCATCATTAAAAAGAAAATCTTCAAAGAGGGTAAATGCTCCAGCTGATTTTTCCCATTGAAAGGTGCAGAGTTTGTATAGCATTTGGAAAAAAAACATGGAGGGACAATAGGTTGTGAAAATTAACATATCAAGGTATCAAAGTAGAGCTCAGTTCAACAGGTTTTGTTGCAAAAGAGATGGGTGTCAACTACATAAGCCAACCTACATCTGAAATACAAGCCATACTGTTTGTATTTTTTGTAACAATGGAACATTATAACAAAAATGATATAACTATTTATAAAGCATCTCCGTTTGTGATGTAAACTCTCAATCAAAGCTTTACTTCATAATATTTATTTGTTTGTTTGTTTATTTGTTTGTATGGTTGTGTGTTTGTTGTTTGTTTATTTGCCATGACACAAAGATGGCTTCAGAATTACAGGGTGTTTTGTACTGATTTCCTACCTCAGCAGGTTGAAGCTAAGATCCAATCTCTTGGCTAATCCCCCATACTGCTCTCCTATAAATGCTGGAATTTCTTCACAATCTTGCCCAATGTAAGAAACCTACAAGAAAATTTATTTTTAAAATGTGCTATAAAAACAAGTATGTCAGCAACATGGATCCCTCTGCATTGCTGTAAATACACAATTAAAGCACTAATCACTAGGTCAACTGTATGACAAAACTTGAGTTGGACAAAGATTAAAACATGGTAACTTTTTTTTTTACAAGTTGTATCTTTATTGGCCAAAAAAATCTACATATTGGTACAAAAAAAAGTTAGACATAAATATAGACATGTGGAAAGGTGGACAGACAGACAGTTGTGCTAGATAAGAACTACCCTACCACCAAGGATGTGCATCCCCAGTGAGGTATACTAAAGCTCTACAAGTGTTCTAGAAGAATTGGGCATTATGTTTGTATCATTGAACTAAATACTGTTATGTGTGTCTGGTTCTATTTACATATACACTAGTATGTGTGTAGATGTATTGGTTTTGTAACATAAAAGTATGTAATTTCCATGTTTTTACATGAATGTCGTGTTTGCATTGATGTGTAAACATTGTATTATTCTTTGTTGTTACGTATCTTAAAATGGCTTAAAGAAGCGCAAATTAATCAGACTGACACTTTAAATACATTGCATCTCACTAGCAGTAACACACGTACTGATAGAGGTGAGTGTTAAAAAACGAGATACCCGGTTTCTAATAGGATAGATACTGTTGTTTCTTACTTTGATAGAACAGTACAGAACTCTATAGTGAGACTCAGTACAACATGTTTATTTCTTCTTTCCTGGGGATTTGCGTTTGCTAATATTACAGAATATGCATGCATTTAAATTATCAGGCTGCAAACTTACAACCCAGTCACATGATGCTGCAGAAGAAGCACCGGTGACAGAAAGTAGCCGGTTACAGAACCATTACTTATGGGAAGCGGCTTCTATTAATAAAGGCAGATTCGTGAGACGTTACAAACTTAAATTAAGCCTCACCCGTACCACACAATGTGCAAAAGCAAGTGTTTGGAATAGTTCACACTTACTTGAGTTCCATTCATCACGACCCTTGACTCGCTGCCTTCCATCACTGTGTGGCGACAATTCGGAATAGCTGTGAGAGAAATTTGGGAGAGTTACAGATGAACTGCTCTGTTTTAAAAGTATGAGACAAAACTAGGCTTTTCCTATGTGATTTTTAAATGAAGCGGTCTTATGCTTTTTCATGCTACGACTTAATGTGTTTCGCTTCTTCCGCACTCACCAGTCAGCTGATCTCCAGCGGAAGCACGCGCTACTACTGAGTACTGAATTTACACAGACACAATAAAATATCTAATGATTGCCCACAGCTTGGACTAGCTTAGGCATAGGTTTTTATGTTGTTGCGTTTTGTCAAAAATAACTATCAGTTGTGTTTTACTGAATTGGCTTATCACAGCTATCACTTTGCCTGGCCAGTTTGTTTAAACATGTCTGCGATTACACCACTCAGACTGTAGCCAAACAGGGCTGCTAATATTAAACGTTCAATTGTATTGTAATATGTGCAACACCGGTATGATTTCCTAATCACTTTAATGTTTTTTGTTTGTTTGTTTGTTTGTTTGTTTTGTTTTTTCTCAGTTGCGCAAAATGTTGCTTTTTTTTTTGGTAAATTAGAATTTAAAAGCTATTTTGAAAATTGTTATTTATTAAAGATTGCATGATATTTATTAATACTATTAGTCTGTGTCTTCTATGTGTACTTTCGGGTCTCATTTAATTGAAACGTATGACAGTTTAACAGCATAACTTCTTGCCGTGTAAAACTATAATTTACCTTAAGGCTTTACAATTAACTAAAGTAAAGATGATTTCAGACCCCGGTGAGCAGCATTTACAAGCCTGTGTGTGACGTCATTAAGACACCTCCCTTAACGGAAGTGTCTTGCTGAAATGGTTGCCATCTGCTCTCAGGTCTGCGGCATAGAAACACAGCCTATCTGGCTGTTATTTGTATAAATACTTTTAAACATTGGGGCTTTTATGTTTGCTGCTTGTTTGTAAATTACCCATACAGGCCATAAAAGGAATACATTCACTTGGGTGGTATTTTTTTGTTCAGCCTTCTGTTTAACATCGGAATATACTAACTGTAGCCTATGTTTTACAGGTAATGTAGTTTAAGTAACTTGTGTTTCTTTAATACTTTGTCTACCTTTAGTTTGGTATTCTCTTCGTCATATTTTCTGAAAATACCGGTAGTTGTTCATCATGTTAAGACGAGAAGTATTTGCGTATTGAATAATTGGACAATATAGCCTTGGATATCACAGCCGGTCATAAACATCTATCTATCTATCTATCTATCTATCTATCTATCTATATATATATATATATATATATATATATATATATATATATATATATATATATAATGTGCAGTGGGGAGTTAAAAAATATAACTTGGCAGGTCTAATGTCTCACAGGTTATAGACGTGTTTCTTTCGCAGTTTAGACTTCTTTTTTATTTCTCATTTAGATTGTTTGTGAGAAACTTTTACTACAATAATATATAAAAAATGTATTTTAATGTATCTATTAAAATCATGATTAAAAAAAGAGCACGTAGGCTACTGAAAGTATACTATTGTATAACATTTTATGAAAACGGCAAAAAACGGTGTGACTGCATTAGTTGGATTGATTAAAACTGACTTAATATATTTTATATGCAATTCTCCAATTTAAAATAACCCAAAACGGGCGCTTGTCCAGTATGGCTGAAGCATTTGTAACACACATGGTACTGCTGTGCTGTAAATAACTGTATTTGCATGCGGGGAGTGATTCATAAACATGTCACTGGCATGAAATATAGGTAGGCATTTCAAACCTTCTATTTAAATATCGTGAATTATGGCCACGAAAAATGTGTTCCCA